>NC_092875.1:279947481-280250507 GCF_028372415.1 Notamacropus eugenii | reverse complement strand
TTCTGAGCAGGGAAGGAGCACAAAGGTAGATTTTAAAAGGTAGATTGGAGGAATAGGCTAAAGGCAGAGAAAGACTTTGGAGGAGGTTATTTCAGTCATCCAGGTGAAAGGTAGTGAAGGCTTGGCCCAGGGTGTAGACAAGAAAAGGAACAGATGTGAAAGATATTGCATGGGTAGAATTGACAGCATTTGGCAAGTGATTAGATATGGGGGCAGAGGTGAGACAGAAGATTGCTGTAGCAAGCCAGGAGTCAGGTGATGAGGTCCCAAACTAGGGCAAGAGCAACAGAATAGAAGGGAAGAGGATTTGACAGATGTTAAAGCTAATAGCAAAAGCTGGTGCTGTGGTTGGTTACATGTATTTTATACAAGTATTTTTGTTGTCCGACCATTTTAGTTGTGTCCAACTCTCTGTGACCCCATTTGAAGTTTTCTTGGCAAAGAAACTGAAATGGTTTGCCATTTCCTTCCCAGGCTCCTTTTATAGATGAAGAAACAGAGGCAAACAGGGTCACACCACCAGTTGTATCCGAGGCCATGTTTGAACTCAGGGATTCCCAATTCCAGACCCAGGACTCTATCTAGTGACCCATCTAGCTGCCTTACCACATAAATTTCTATAACATTTCTAATCATAGAACCTAAATAGTTTGATAAGGTCATAATTTTACAATGATAACCATATATAACAAGACTAACAACTACCTTTTTATATTAAATTCCATGTGGTTTGAAAACTAGCTCTGTTAGATCCAGTAAATCACCTTAGAAGATCAGTTTTGGAATGAATCTCTTCCTTTCTATGAGAGGAAGGAGTCTGTAAGTGTTAACATAATGAGGGGATTAAAGATATAAAGTATCCTACCCACCATCCCTTAAGACTATGTTTCCTAAACAAAAGGATGACAGCTTTTGAATTCCACATTGCTAATTACAAGATCCTTCCATACATGGCATCGATTTCCCCTTCATCTGAATTTGAAATTCAGTCAATCAGCAACCACTGGGCACAATGCTAGGCCCAGGGAATTAAAAAAAAAGTACATCCAGTCCCTACCCTCAAGGAGGTTTTGTTCTAAAGAGAGAACCAGCAGGATACATGCAAAGTATCTAGAAAATAACCTTGAAAGGAAAGGTTTTAAAAGCTGGAGAAACCAGGGAAGAACTTCTTGCAGAGGGTGACCTTTGATGTGAGTCTTGATAGAATTCAGGGAAACTAAGAAGAATCAAGGAAGAAATGGTAATTTCTCAAAATCATTGACTCACCCTACACTTCATAAAGAAAGCAGAGGGCATCCAGGGACTCAGGCTCACTGAGGCAAACAGTGTGCTGTGCTCAGAGTTGCCACTGTCACTGGGGGAGTGAGAAGGGGAAAGAAGTGCCCATTCTCCCTTTGCTAGAAGTTTGAAGGAAAGTCTTGAGTACATTATAAAACACTTGTGGTTTTTCTCAACTTCTCCAGTCTACTCCTGAGTAGGCTCAATGGCCAATTACCTTCAACACATCTCCCAAGAGATGGGGGAAAGTATTAAAGTGTTGCTGTGTTTTCTTGTAAAGGGAGTGAAGAACAAGTCTCACAGAAAAGGACCAGAGCCCCTGTACTTCTGGGAATATTACCCACCCTGCTTAAGTAATTCAGGTGTTTGAGAAGTAGCCAAATGATAGATAGACAGACAGACAGATAAACAGATAGATATCAACATATTCCTACCTGTTTCATGAAAGGAAGAGAGAGGAAGAGAGAGAGAGAGAGAGAGAGAGAGAGAGAGAGAGAGAGAGAGAGAGAGAGAGGAAGGAAGGAAGGAAGGAAGGAAGGAAGGAAGGAAGGAAGGAAGGAAGGAAGATGAATGGATACCAACACATTCCCATCCTGTTTCATGTTGTAATGTTAATGGGATGTAAGATCTTCCCCACCCGTTAATAGGCTTCACATGGAGCCCATTAAGGGATGCTTACTTAGGGAAAAGCTTGTTAGTAGGAAGGCTTTCACATCTTTTGTTAATTTCTAATTAGGCACTGATTGTAATTGTAACAGGGTTGTAATGTTTTCTGGCTCTGAGAAGTGTATATATACTCTGAGGGAAAGTTTGGCTTTGGGGGCTCATTTATGAGAAGGACCTTGTGATTCCCTGGTAGAGACTCTGAGTAGCTGTATGTTCAGTCTCTCAACTGCTCAGATGTAAAGGCTTTCTCAGTCCGGGGATATATGTAAAGTTCATAGCAATATTGCTTTGATTCAGGCAGTATAGCTCTGTTTGTTGGTCTTTATTTCTCTGCTTGTGTTTTCTCTGAAGCTCAGGGTGCTGACTTTTCCCCTGAACTAGTGAATGTAACTAAAAAATACTGTTGACCCCTTAAACAATTATCTTTCCTAGTAAAGCAGATCTAAGAACCTGTGCTAACAGCCATCCTGGATATGCCAAGACACTTGCCTTTACATATTTGAAAGAATGATTGATAGATAGATAGATAGATAGATAGATAGATATACACCTACCAGTCCTTCATATAGCTTAGGAGCCAAGACAACGAATTAGAAGAATTAAAGTGATGGATAGGATTAGGTATATACAGCACAAACAGGTTGCTGATTATTAAGGTCATCTCAAACAGGATCTACATCTCCCATCATTTTCCTTTGGGAAATTGCTTTACAAACAGTATCTGGAATCTCTTAATCCATAAAACCTCCTATATCTAAGGTAGCATCACAAAGCCACAAATAGATTAGGCAAATCCATTCTTGTGGAGAAACTGCCTACATAGTACACAGGGTGCATGATTGGGAGTCAAGGAGACATAGGTTTGAATATCGCTTCTGACATTTATGTGACCCTGGGCAAGTCACTTAAACCTCTCTGAGCCTCTGTTTCCTATTTTATAAAATGAGAACGATAACACCTGTGAGGCAACCAGGTGGCTCAGCAGATAGAGCATTGGGCTTGGAATCAGGAAGACAAGTTCAAATTTGGCCTCAGACACTTACTAGCTGTATGATCCTGGTCAAGTCACTTAATCTTTGTTTACTTTAATCCAATGGAGCAGGAAATATGGCAAAAACATTATAGCATCTTCGCAAGAAAACCCAACAGACAATATTGGCACAGAGAGTGTACAGCAGAGGTGGGGAACCTGCGACCTAGAGGTCCCACATGGCCCTCTAGGTCCTCAAGTGCAGCCTTTTGAAATGGGCCACATGGGACCACGAGGCTGCAAGTTCCCCACCCCTCGTCTACAGGGTTATGAAAAGTCATGAACTTCTGAACAACAAAATAACACCTGTAGTACCTACTTCACAGAACTGTTGTGAGGCTCAACTGAATGATGCATGTACAGTCCTTGGTAAACCTTCAATTAAGTAAATGTCAGTTTTGAGAAGCAACAGATCACACTAGATTGGTTGCTACATTTGGAGGCAAAAAGACCATGGTTCAATTAGCTATGTGATCTTGGACACATCATTTGCAAAATGTAAATAATGATAGCTGTGGCTTTCTCACCCTGTTGCTATAAGGCTAAAGTGAAATCATGTATGTAAAAGCTTTGTTAACTTTAAATTACTATATGGTACCAATTCTGCCTCAGTTTCCTCTGAACAACATGAATATTAAGATCAGCCAGCTAACTATCCAGGAGCAATGTTGTCCCTGTGAAATCTTTTTCCCCTTAAATAAAAACCTATGATAAGGATAACAAGGTCTTCTAGGCTCTTAACTGAAATGAACTGCATGTATCCAAGTTCAGCACAGTACATTCCATAGAGTAGAGGAAACAAATCCCATTGACTCTCAGAAGCCTATTCTGCTTACTATTGTCATCCACGCTCTATTTCTGACCCCAGGGTTTCTTCCTCCTGGTGTTGGTGCCCATAGAAACAAGCATCAATGCAGGCAGGTGATGAGAAGCCTCCTCATGCATCACCTGCTCCTACCACTGCCCTCCCGATACCTATAGGGGATTTGCAGGAGGCTGAACTGGCTCAGTTGTGCAAGGTGGTGCCTAATTACTTCCCTCCTATTCTCCCCTTCCCTTGTCCTCTCCCTGCTCCTTCCCCTCCCCTTCCTCAAAGGACAGTCTTTCCAAGAACACACACACACACACACACACACACACACACACACACACACACACACACACACACACACACACACACCTGGCACGGTGAGATAGGAAAGCTCACCATGGATACCAGACTACCAATGCCACTGCAGCTCCTGGGAATAAGTAACTATCTCTAGAATGCTACACACTCCAGATGTGCACTGCCTAGTGCCTGGAGACCCTGCTCACCAGTCTCATGATGCTTATTTTTTTCACAAGTTCCATATATGCATATCAAGCTTTCAGAGGGGAAAAATGGAAAATAGTCATCTTCCTTTTAACATGCTACCACATGCCAGCCAGGAACAGCTGTGCATACACAACACGTTAGACTGGACGTGACATATAGCCCAAGACCATTCTGAAGCATTCATTCCCACATTTACTTGGAGGGAGGTCACACAGCCTTCCTTTGGCATAGAAGGTGTCTTTGATATAGGTAACAACCATCTGGAACCAGACTCTTATGCTATAGATATGGAAAAAATACATCTTACACCACCTTGGTCTGGATTATACAGCAGGAGGCTTAGAAACACAGAGATCCAAATTGTTGAAATATACAGCCTCTGGCTTTCCATAGTGCTTACCTTGCTCTTAAAAATCATACGAGAGCAGCTGAGGTGATTCTAAACAGAACTTGTAAGGCAATTTGCTCATGGGTGCATTCAAGTGTGTGCAGTGGGAGGGTCCTGGAGGCCAGGTTTTCAGGAAGAAATATTTTTAACACAGCACAGTGTGATCCTAAGCATTCTAATCAGGAAGAACACATTAAGTCAGTGTCTGTAAATAAATAGCAAACACACCACCAAAATAACGACTCCCATTTTCTTTTCATTCATTATAACCAAGATTTTCTTTTGCTTCCCTCCAGTAAACACACTTTTAGTAAGTGGTTTTGCCAGATGTTAAAAGCAATACAGTTCAGAAGCATTTTGTTAACTGATCATGAATGGGATGAATCCATACATTTGATCGACATTTACTCCAAAACAACAGATATTCAGGTTGTATTAAGGGGATTATTGTGCCTAGCACACAGTGGTTACTTAATAAATACTTGTTGAATGTGAAATTGTTTTGTGTGCTTTATTTAAAAAGCTACTTTTTCAACATTCAAATATATACTTGCTCTCTGGAGTTTTGAGGATGATTTTCCTTTGAGTCACCTCTATTTTTTTAATGCTTACTTTCCAGCCCTATTTATTTACAATTGGTAATGAACAAATGAACAGGGATCTCTATTTTTCAAAGTACAAATTAGGTACATTACAATGCTCAGTAGAATCCCAGAAGAAATCTCTCTTCGGGAACCCAAAGGGTTAAACTTTTAAATGCACAAATACCCAGGCTCCTCCTGTTACAGTTTAAGCACTGATTGGAAGGAAGAGATCACTCTAGGTCAGCATGTCCTTTACATTGTGAATAGCTTGAAAGGGGCTAATAAACCCAGCAGCCTATGGCAAAGATAATTTATTTTATATTCCCCGGCATCACATGCAATATATTTTTTTGGAGGGGAGAACAAATATGATTCCAAGAAAATGCTTAGCAGGAAAAACACTATCAACGATGCTTCTACTCCTAAGTTCAAAGGACATAGATATTTCTCCATCCTTTTGTGGCATGGTGTGATGTCTTGTTTATAAGCCAGCATCTTGAAAGTCTTGTACACAAATTCGAGGTTTGCTGCAGTGTTGACTCAGCCCACAATGGGGTCAGTGGACCTTCCTAGGAAGAAATGCCAACCTTTCTGGAAGAGTGGTCTGAAAGGTGATGGAACATTTAGATACAAACAAGTCTTCACGTAGGCCAATCAGTCCCCCCAACCCCTCCCAAAATAAATTCACTTGATTTATGAGTAGCCTCTTGACTCGAAATAATTATAAAATGGACAGCTCTTGAGTTTATTTCCCGAGCAGTCCGATGGAGGACAGCTCCTCCACAGGCTCCTAATGAGGAAGCTGGCCCCCAGAGAGCTTTCTGCTTTGCTCCTGTCTTGCACTTGCTACATTTCACATAGATGAGGTAATTTGACTGCAGATGAGGTAACCGTGCAACTTGCCCATGAGCTGAAAGAGGTTACCATATGATCATGCATGTAAACATAGTGAGGTTCCCCATGGACCCTGACTGACAGCTGGGTTCTGCTGTTGAGCTGCACTCAGAGCCCAGCGGAGGATAGGAGAAGTACAAGATTCCTGGAGCCTGTCTGCTCTCTTAAAGGAGCCAAATCACTGACTGAGACGCCTTCACATTCCGCCAAGACGTGGAGACAGTCACATCCACCAGACCTGAAAGCAGAAACTACCCAGAGGTCACGTGAGAAGCTGAAGATCTGTGTTAGAATAAGTGAGTGAGTTAGGGAAGACTACAGATTGTAGGGGGAGAGGAGAAAGAAAGCACTGGGTGTCAGGAGACCTAGCTTTGTTACCTTGGACAAGTCACTTTATCCCTTGGGAGCCTCAGTTTTCCCATCTCAAAAATTAAAGGAATAGATGATACGATTTCTATGGTCTCTTCCAGTTCTAACATCCTATGATTTTATTTTTTTAAAACTGCACAAACTAATTGGCCAGAGGAGAGCTAGGAGTAGCTTCATAAATAAAACTACAGTGTCCTCACATCACCTGTTCACATCTAGACCTATCTGTGAATTGGTAGCATCATTGAGATGTCATCTAGTCTATCCCCCATTCTCTGGGCAGAACTTCATTCAAATCATCCCGAAAAGTTCATTCTTATAAGTTTCTAGAGTAGATCTACTCTTGATAGAGTTTTCCTAATATCTAATCTGAGTTTTTCCCATTATGTAGTTATCAGAATCAAATGTGGCTTCAGACACTTACTAGCTGTGTGACTCTGGGAATGTTACTTATTGCTGTTTGTCTCAGTTTCCTCATCTGTAAAATGAGCTGAAAAAGGAAATAGTACTTCAATATTTTTAGCACATCAATAGCACTCCAATATCTTGGCCAAGAAAATCCCAAATTGGGTCATGAAGAGGTGAGTATGACTGAAATGATGAATAATAACAACGATAGTTGTCAGTATAATTATCGGTGACGTTTATACAGTGATTTCTAGTTTATAAAGTAATTTACAGATTCCTTCAAAAAGACTGTTTTTAACTTTCTTTACATTCCTTAGCACAGAGCCTTGCACATAGCAAATATTTAATAAATGTTTGTTGATTGACTGTCAAAGCATTATATCATTTGATTGTAAGTACAGCACTGAGTTAGTTAATATGAGTATGACCATTTTATGGATGGAAAAAGTCAGATACAGAGAGGCAAAAGAACTTAGAATCATAGATTTAGAACTGGCTGAGTGTTTAGAGATCACCTAATCCTATGTATGAAGAAACAAGTTGAAAGAAGTTTGTCCAAGGTCACATAACTAAAAGTGGTAGAATTGTGGTTTCAGATTCTTGTCTTCTTCTTCTTCTACTACTACTACTGCTGCTGCTGCTACTATTACCCTCACCACCACTAATAATTAATAATAATAATATCACATATATATATATATATATAGCACTTAGTATGTGCCAGGCATTGTGTTAAGCACTTTGAAAGTATTATTTTATCTTATTTTCACAATAACTCTAGGAAATGGATGCTATTATTATCCCAATTTCGGAGAGAGGGAGACTGAGGCAAGCAGAGTTTAAGTTGCTTGCCCAGGGTCACACAGCTAGTAAGTCTCTGAGGCTGCATTTGAATTCACTTCTTTCTGATACCAACGCTGGCACTCTAACCACTGAACCACCTAGCTACCCCACTGATTTCTACTCCAGTGCTTTTCCCACTATAACACTGACCTTGGTTCATGCCATAATGAACCATTGTCCATTCCCATCTAATGGCATTTTAATTTGTCCTGGTTTTGCGTGTTTAAACTTTTTGAGTAGGACCCCCAAAGAATGATGTTATGTTATATATTCTGCAAGTGTGAAGTTC
The DNA here is from genome assembly GCF_028372415.1 of Notamacropus eugenii. Lineage (NCBI taxonomy): Eukaryota > Metazoa > Chordata > Mammalia > Diprotodontia > Macropodidae > Notamacropus > Notamacropus eugenii. The sequence continues at coordinate 280,242,440 of NC_092875.1, read as the reverse complement.
ATGATATGTTTGTGGGAATTATGTTGTATTTACTTAAGAAATGTTAATGCCTATTGCCTATGTAATGGACATGAAAGATCTTAGGGCCCAATGTAGGGGTATTTTTAGGTTAATGGTGGGGGGGGGGGAGGAGTTAAGGATCTTCCCTGCCCATTAATAGATATCAATACCTTTTGTTAATTTCTGCTGAGGTGCTGGGTCAGAGGGTCCTGCCCTCTGGCTCTGAAAAGTGTATAAATACTCCTAGGTAAGGTTTTACTTTGGGGCTTAGTTTTTGTAAGAAGGTTTGTGTGCCAGATTAGACTCTAGAAAGTTGCTAAGGAGCCCCTCAGCTTTGAAAACCCAGTTGATGGTGCTCCTCTCTCTGGTAACTCTGTATGTATGGTCAAAGAGTTGGATCTATCTGTTAATCTGTGATGTATGGTCAGACAGTTGGAAGCCTTGTCTATTGGTCTTTTCTGATTGTAACTTCTGTTTGTATTTTCTCTGAAGTTCAGGGTGCTAACTTTTCCCCCTGAACTAAGTGAATGGCATATGTGCTTGATTAAAGTAGATTGTTGACCCCTCAAAAGTTGCTTTCCCTTTAGAAAAGCAGATCTAAGAACCTGTAGAGCAGCCCTCCTGTGTATGCCAGGGTCCTTTCTGTTAAAAGGTGTCGGGACAAAGGAATTCCTAAGGTTTTTTAAATATCATGTTAAGCCAATCCTAGGCAAAATTATTATAGGAACTATGCCTAATATCTCTAGGTTCCTAGAAGATTGGAGTTTGAATAGACCTTAGAGAACAACTAGATCATTCTTCATTTTATAGATAAGGAAACTAAGGCCTGGAGAGGTTGTATGATTTGCCCAGTCAAAAAAAAACCAGAGACAGAACAAGACCATGGCCCAGGTCCCTTGATTTCCACATCAGGTTGTTTCTCACCCTGTCATATGGAGGGCTGGTTCTCAGAATCTCTTAAGGCCTGATCTCCTCAAAGCAATGCCCATAAAGACTTCTGTCTTTCTCTTTTTGTCCAAAATTGCCTGGAGAGGTAGTGAAAGGGGAGTAGAATTTGAAGTCATAGTTCCTGGGTTTGAATTCCAGTTCAGCTACTTATTGGGTAACTCTGAGTAAGTCACTTATTTTTGGGGGGTTTCTTATGTTCTTCATCTATAAAATGATAGATTGGACTCAGTGCCTTTAAGATCCCTTTTAACTGTAAAACTATGGTTCTATGTCCTTTTTTTGTGCCTGTTATGATAGCTGCAGGACCAACATTCTGCATAGGTAAAGTGGCCAAATAGGATATGCCTCATTTCCTAAAACTTCATCTCACCTACCTCTGGCTGATTCCCAAGCTTCTAACCACAGTTTCACAGAATCGCAGGTTCTCGGGGACCTCAGTCACCTATGCTTATACCTATACAGAATTCTCCTCTACAATATGCCCCAAAATAATCTAGTTTTTATTTAAAACTTTACTGCAAAGGAATCCCTAGCATCTCTTGCATCTGATCGTTTCCCTATCAGAGGGCTAGCTATGTCAGACTTCCTCCTAGGAAAAAATAAGGTTAAAGGATTCAAGGGACATATCTCCAGTACTTCAGGCTGTCAGAGTGAATTAGGTGTTTTCTTTTTAAAAAAGCAGAAGCGTTTGGGTGTAGAGGATGTGGAAGCATCCCATTGAAGTCAATTTAGCCTCAATGCCCTGAGGAGGAAGGAGTGACCTTTGGGACTCAGCCCAAACAATATCTAGGATGAGGACTCCTCTGGCAGTCAACTAATGCTACATAGGAACTGAGCTAAGTCTGAGTATCCCAGAGACCAAGATGTGAACCCAAGGTACTGGGGGAAAATATTTGTGCTTTTGCCCTTGCTACATCTTTGAAGTAAGTGTTCCTCTGTAAAAACTAATCTATGTTAAGTGGTTAGATGGAACTGGGGCCCTGGTGGATGGAACAAAGCCAGTATGGGCTCAAGTTGCTGGTATTACAGAAGAGGTACTCCAGACCTCTAAGAGTGTCCCCTCCCTTCCCCCAACCTTGAGGAGGAAATGTAACAGTTCTCTCTCTAAGACAATGAAGCTTGAGCATATGCACTACAAAGAAAGGGTAAGCTCTTCCCATAGTAGAGGAAGCTGGTCCCTTCATCAGGAAGCAGCTGTTTGTCCTCTAAGGATGCTGAAAAGTATCCACAGATGCCCTCAAGTGAGAGGTCATCCAGAAAAGGTCAGAGGAAGAAGAGGAATTAGTAGTGGTTTGACACTCGTACCAAAGGGTACAGGAGCAGTTGTCAACCTCATAACAATAGAGGGATCTGTAGTCTTCCTGGGGAGTATATCCAGGATATGCCAGAGAATCTCCAGGATTTATCAGACTAGATGATTAGGCTATAACACTAATGATTCAAGTGGGCATAAATGATATTGCCAGAAGGCCTCTTGAAGACATTGCTAAAAAAGATTAAGGTTTTTAGGTAAGAAACTCAAGGGCCAAAGGACGCAGGTGGCAGTTTCACAACTGCTTTCAGAAAGCTTTCATAGCTGAGAAAGGAAGGCAAAGAGGGTGAAGGCAGGAGGATAGGAAAAGGGGAGGGAGAGAGAATGTGAAAGTGGCATCGATCAGGCTGTGCACAGTTAAAAGAAGATCTAAAATACTTAATGAGCAATCCAATTGCAAATGTCCCAAGAAAGTGTGAATACTAGCTTCTCAACTGCATCTTATCTATTGTATCAACATTCCATGGTTCCAATGGTAATCATTTCATGACTCTTTATTATGTTTCCCTTTCCTATGTCGGAATAAAACTACTACTTTCATACCTAATTTCTCTTTGTACTCCGGGTGCTTCCTCCTCCCCTCTTTGCTGTCTTAGATTAAAGTTGAAAATAGAATTGTTCCTCAGGAATATAAGGTGAGGGTGAAACTGAACCATAAGTGGCCCAATTCCCTGTTGGGGAGAAAGGCAACCCCAAAACAATGAATACAGGGTAAACCGTGAGAACAGGTAAAGGATTGGAAAAGTTTGCTAGACCCTCAAGCCTGAAATTAGTGTTGTCTGCCTAACACCTGTGCTGAGTTTATATTAAACCTAAATCAGCCTCTTTGAAACCTCTCCATTGATCATTATCCCACCTTCTAAGGCCAACCATAACAAGTCTGATCCTTCCCTATAACAGCTCTTCAAATACTTGAAAGCAGCTAGCATGTCTCCCCCTAAGCCTTTGCTTCTCCAGGATAAAAATCCCCAGTTCGTCCATCTGTTTGACTTAAGATTTGGGGCTTGATAAAATGCAAATACTTGAGAGGGATAAAAATGTAAGCTTTTGTCGGTCATTCACATCTTGATTCTCCTTTCTCTTTCACCCATAGAACCAACATTGTTGAATCTTGTCAGCTCTCTCTTCACAACAGGACTCCCATCCACCCCATTCTCTGCTCACATGACCACCACCCTAGTTCAAACCTTCATTACCTCTCACCTGGACTACTGTAAAAGCCTCTTCATTTATCACCCTGCTTCCTGTCTCTTCTCTATCATCTGCCAAATTGATCCTCTTGAAGCACAGGTCTGACTATATCAACTCCACTTGCCCACCCCATCCCTACCAAAAAAAACCCACCAAAACACCAAAACTCCAATGGCTCACCACTAACTCTAGGATAAAATACAAACTCATCTATTTGGCGTATGAAGCTCTTCACAACATGGCTCCACGGTATGTTTCTAGACCAATTTCACATCTACTCTTCTTCACATACTCTGCACTCCAGGCAAATGCCTACTTGCCGTTTCCATGTGCACAATATTCTATATCCCACCTCTGACCCTTGGGTCAGGGTGGTCCCCAAGCCTGGAATTCTCTCCTTTCTCATTTCCATTTCTTAGAATCTGTATGTCCCTTTGAAGCTCAACTCCTACACACTTCATGATCTCCTAATTCTCCTAATCTTAGTTCTCCCTCTCCCCACAAAAATGACTTTGTGTGTACTTAGTGTTTTTAAATTTATCTGAATACATGGTGTTTCCCTCAAGTATAACGTAAGCTTCTTGAAGGCAGAGATTTTTTGTATTGGTCTTTGAATCTATCCCCATTTCATAGCACATACTCTGACACTAGGAGGTGCTTAACAAGTGCTAGTTACAATGAAGTGAATTGGATCAATGTGGCTAAATTTGACAGCTTTACTGAGGTTAGATTTTGGTGAGGTCTCTCTGTTCTCCTTGATCTTCCTCCATCTCTAGACGTTGGGCATTGTCACTGTCTGTCTTCCTTTCCTGGAATGCTCTCCCTCCTCATCTCCATCTCTGGCTTGCTTCAAGTCTCAGCAAAAAACTCAACTTCTATAAGGTCTGGATCATCCAGAATACCGTCTTCCCTCTGTTGATAATCTCCAATTTATACTGTCTATAGCTTGTTTACACATAATTGTCTTCATGTTGTCTCCCCCATTTGACCATAAGCTCCTTGAAAGCTGAGACTGTCATATTTTTTGGAGGGGTATCCCCAGTGATCAGCTGGCACCCAGTTGGTACTTAATGAATGTTTGTGGACTGACTGACTAATCTGCTCTTATGTGCTTTGGGGAAATTAACTCTCCTTTCCAAGTAACTGGCTGTCCTTAGAGATAATGTCTATCTCTGATAAAGGTCTCATTTCTCAAATATATGGACAACTGAGTCAAATTTTTAAGAATAGAGATGACGTCTAAACTCAAAAGAATGATTTTCCCAATGAGAATTTCAGGTAGATTGGCAGACCAAAGGAGTTTGGGTTAGGCAGGGAGTCCTTGTGGATACTCTCAAATCAATCACACCACATAGAGAGCCACTCTACCTCCTTAGAGGGCCAGGTGGCCCTGATTAGAAGGGGGAAATGCCTCTTAAGTAGCAAAGGGAAATGGACACTCAGCAATTGATTTGAGAGATTTTTTGGGTTCAAGTTTAAACTGTCACAGACCTACAGGCAATCAGACAGCTGCCACTGATCTTACTACCAACATGGAACCTAGTCCTCTTTCCTGGGTATTCTTTTCTTCTGGGAGTTCAGAAATTTGCCCATAATTAAGACAAACAAGCTGATGTGGAGAAGGAACTAGAATTCTGACTCTGACATTGAGACCCTGTGATTTCAGAGTTCAAGGCAGAGCCAAGGCATGTGAGTCTCCATTCTGGTCCATTCAGTATTTCTCCTACACAATAAGTCACTACAAGAGCAACATCCAAGCTTCTTACCTGCTGCTTCCAATCCCCAAATAGCTACCACTGTTGTCTATCTTCATATCATCTTGTGTGGATGACAGTTGTGTGGCTCTTCTCCATGGCAGCACAGTCCTTGTGAATTCCTCCTTTCCTGTGCAAAAGTGCCTACTGATTCACACACTCATGTCAACTGCCATGTCTTCTCTATCACCAGAATCAAAGTTCCATCTTGACATTTCCTAAATATACCCAGGGGACACTCAGTTAGCAGTTGCAGGCATCCGTGTGGCCCTGAAGCTTCGGGCACACAGCTGAATCCCCTTCACACACATCTCCAGACTGACGTGATCCTTTGGGTTTCAGCTTCCCAATTGGCATCTGTTCAATTCTATTATGGATTACCTCCTATCATCAAACTGACTAGGCAGGTAATTTTGCCCCAACCAGAATCACCCATGTAATTTACAAAGAAAGCAATTTTCACAAGGGACCACCTCCTTTAAATTGAGGACAGAATTCAAATAATTTTAATATGTTCTTAAATTGCTCCCTGCCTAGTAAGAATAAACTAGAGAGAGAAAAAACATTTAAATGACCATGCACCAACATTCGCAATTTGTTTAAAAGAAACCACAGGGAATAATCCCTGTTACTAAGTCCTTCCTGCCTTCTTTAATTGTAGTGTGTTTGCAATCACTATAAGATAACTCAGCATTTAACAATGTAAGAGAAAAATGAAATTTAGAGAGAATTAAGAACATTTCACCCTAGATTTCCTAAACTTCATTTAATATTAATAACATAAATAACTCAGATTAACATGTCTTATAGTTTACAAAATAATATCATAACAACATCTCTAGGAAATAATGAAAATATTTTCATCCCTAATTCGAGATAGAGAAACTAAGGCTCAGTTGGAGCAGTTAAATAATTTGTTCAAAGTTATATGTTTAATCAGAGGAAGTCAGAAGTCAAATAGAAGATCTCTGATCTTAAAAATACAATGCTCTAGCCATCAAGTAATATTAAGCTCACTTTTCCAGCTATCTATCACAAATCTAACTATGTAACTTCCCTTTTCAGCCAATTCCAGGGACTTCCTATTGTCTCTGTTTAGCTTTAAAGGTCTTTCACAATCTGGTCCCCATCTATCTTTCTAGCTTCCATTAGACCACACTCCCCTTCCAAAACTTCATCTCCCAATTCCATGCCCTCATGCTGACCATTGTCCATGCCTGGAATCCACTCCCTCCTTGTCTAGTAGAAGCCCTCTATCCTTTAAGATGCAGCTCAAGCAACTTCTTCTGCATGAAGTCTTTCCTGATCTCTCCAAATACTAGTGTGCTTCTTTCCAAACTACTCTGTATTAATTACAACATAAATATCGGTATTTATTCACTTTATATTTGTGCTGAATATGTTTATATATGTTGTTGTTATCCCTTCCATTTGAATATGAACTCTTTGAGAGTAGATCATTTCATTCTTTTGCTTGTATCAACATACCTAGCACAGAGCGCAATGTAAGTATTTATTAAATATTTTTATTGATTGATTTATAGGTATTTCAATTAAATCAAATCTAGCATTTGAAGCAAAATTTTAGAGGCTCCTCATTTATATTAAGGAGCTTTATAGAATCTTATACTGAAAACAAATTTGACTTTATCTTCTGCGTTGTGAGAAAACTCATGAGAGATAGAAAACTTCATGTCTTCCCTAAAGAGACTTTGGAAAGACAGCAAGCACATAAAGGTATAATGAGAATACCAAAAAAAAAAAAAAAACCACAGTCACGAGTCTTAAATAACATTGGACTATGTCAGGGATGGGGAACCTGCGACCTCAAGGCCGCATGTGGCCCTCTAGGTCCCCAAGTGTGGCCCAAGCTTGGATTCCATCAAAGGACCACACCTGAGGACCTAGAGGGCCACATGTGGCCTTGAGGTCACAGGTTCCTGACCCCTGTAAACTGGTGCATTAAAGCCAACTTGTACCAGCTCAAGCCAATTATAGTATTTTCACTGTAAGCATTTACACCTTGAAAATCAACAAATACCGCAATCAGAACTTGGTTTATTGTTTCCTTGATTGTCCAAACTTAAGAACGTGATGGAGAAAGTATTAAGAATGCATATTCAATTTTAAAATGTGTTCTGTGTATACTTTGGGGGGAGGGAAAGCTGGTTGTTAAATATTTATCAGCATACTTTGGACCTATGTCTCCACAAAAATCATTCTCCAATGCTTCCATGTGGCATGGACATGACTTTGGGTCTTCAAAGGTATGCCAGCAGAGCAGCAAAAGCTTTGAGTGATAAGCCAAACTAGAGTGGGTGAGGATCAACCTAACAGAATGGGAAGGGCTCATCCTAAATATAGTGGCCACTTGATAATATATAATTAAGCCACAAGCAAACCCTGAAACAAAGAAAAATACAAAATGTGCCTTATTTCTACATAAACCTCCTTCTGTCTCTAATTACAGTGAAAGAATGAGTGGAAATGGGGAAGAAGGTAGCTCAGGATTATGTAGTATTTATACCACTGTAATCACTAAATTAATGTTTGTGCTCTAAATATGAAATCTCTGTTCAATAATGAATGAGTGGATACAGGACTAGAGAAACTGAACATCAATATTGATGTTCTAATTTTACAACTAAATGAAAGAATGATATGCAATTTCTCTTTGGAGAGGCAAATAAAGGAATTGGTAGAAAGTCAATTTTACCATTTGTCTAAAATGATCAACACAATCATTTAATGAGTTATTTGGTTATCTTGACTTCCATATCATTCTGCCACAGACATGCATGTATAAAGGGTGAAATAGGTATCCCCAAGAACATTCTGTATCCAAAAAACTGATATATTTTTGCCTCCTTTAAAAGTTTTGTATTTTCTGTGATGTTTAGATCTTAATTAAAAATAATTTTTTTTCTTTAATTTGTTGGATAAATAAAAATTATTTCTTTTATGATTGAGTATTCAATAAATCTAGAGGAAAAAATTTTAAGTGAACTTTTATTGTAACCACCATCTTGACTACCATCTTCCCTCAGACTCCAGTTAGAGATTGCTGAGGACCCTGAAGCTAGGGGCCTTTGGAATAGTGATCCTTCTAGCTCATAGACATTATCCTGGGAAGCAAGTCGTCCTGGAGTTGCTACAATCATATCTGTTGAAGACCCAGATAAGAAAGTTCTTGTTACCAGTCTTTGGAACTCCCACATGACTCAATATCAGAAAATGACAGGACTTGTTTAATGGAAATGGCATTTAAGAAGAGTTTAACCTCTATCTTTTCACTGTGCTCTAAAAACCACTGGTCCTTTCCATATGATTTGCAGCTGAGATCTTCCACATATGTTACCTCCCCCCATTTGAATGTGAGATCTTTTTGTATTCCCAGCACTTAGCACAGTACTTGGAACATTGTAAGCATTTAATAAATAATTTATTGATTTACTCCTTACAAGTAGTGGAAATGAAAATAATCTTGAAGTTAGAATGGCAATAAAACCAAATAAGCCAGTTCATCCCAAATAGTTATCATACCAACAAAAAGAGTGAAAATAAGACAGCAAATATATGGAAAATAGAACATTTTATCTGCATTTCTATTTTTATTTAGTGTAATTATCCATCACAGTGGAACTACTACATCTGTACTTAAAACACCTAAGTAAGTACCGGAAGTGCAAGGTGATAGAAATCATTCTTAAGAAGATGACATAGGAAGGAGTATTTAAGTATAGACAAAAATAGTTCCACGTTAGAGAAGATATTAAAAAACACTCAGAAAGTGATTTTTTGAGATATCATGAAGAGAAAGTATCTTAGAAAGAAAGAGGGAAAATCACAGATGTTAATACCAAAAACAGGTCACAAAGAAAGGAAGTGCAACAATTGACCCACATATGCATTTTCTCATCTCTCTAAAATCTTGAGGAAAATAGAATCTGCAGATTATTGAGGCTTTCCTTGGTGAAAACAGAAGGGAACAAATGGACTTTCATAGATCATAATTCACAATCGTACAATTGACTGAAATTTGTCAGAAATATAAATTCTGCTGCTTTTATTTTTCGTTAACTATTTAAAAGCATTTGACTTGGTAGAGCAAAATATAGTTTTTTGAGGCTATCCTACAATAAGGTGCTTCCCAAGCATATATTTAAGTAATATGTTTGATAGAAGCAATTTATCAGTATCAAGTAATACATAAAGAAGGAAGATATGTGCTCAAAGAAGAACCTCACTATCATGGTGAATGTCCTACACAGAGTTCAATTGAAAGAATTGTTGTGGTTATTTATCCTTCATTCTCAAAGACGACTGATGATATCAGGAGGGTGATGTCTTGACTTGCAAGTGAATTGGATTTAAGTGAGGCAGAAATGTACTAAGTCATCAGCCTCACTCTTTCCTGCAGGGTCATCTGAGTCCAGGGACAAGACATAGGCTATGATGATTGATCATGTCCCCCCATTGAAGTGGGAGATCTTGACCCTTTTAAGCTAAGGTCTTTCCCAGGTTTCAGTTTTTCTGTGACAACACCCATTCATTGATTTAAGGCTAGGTAGAGGCCAATAAAAAAGAGGCCAAAAAAATGGCTGCCTTCACAAAAGAATCAGTCTAAGAGGAGAAGACCTTCAGTGTTTCTGGCCAGAACAAAAACAGTCACTATTTACACTCACTCTAAGTCAACCAAACCCAAACTATGAGAGATACGTTATAGATACTCCTATTTGCATATGACTTCACATTGATTGTATTGATAATGAATACTACAGAGCCTCCTCAGTGAGATCCACAGTCTTTCATAAGTGATCAGTTTAGCAATACACACTGGAGAAAAAAAAGTGGAAAAAGAATATATATTAGGCAGAAAATAACATTTGGTTAGATGGGGAGTCTACTGAGTTTATGTGTAGGTGAGTGTATGTGTATGTGTGTGAGTGTGAAACTTTGAAAGTTAAAGCAGACAGTGATCTAGGACCATAATTGAGTAGAAGATTGAATTGGATCAAATTTGGGAATTTTCTACACTGTCTTCAACAATTTCTACCTGCTTCTTGACCCCTCAAACCCAACATCCTCCCAGTGTTTTTATATGACTACTAATCATGGAACCCCCTGATCTAAGCAGAACTAAAACTACAGGTGACTGAAAGAATAATAAAAAATTGCACAGGAATATAAGGAGGTTCCCACAACATAAAAGGGAAGTGTAATATAGGAAAAATGGGCAGCTAGTTGGGCAGGGGATAGAGCACCAGGCCTGGAGCCAGAAAGACTCATCTTCTTGAGTTCAAATCTGACCTCAGACACTTACTACCTATGGGACCCTGGGCAAGTCACTTAACCTCAACTGCTTCTGTTTCCTCATCTGTACAACTGAAGGAGAAGGAATGGCAAATAATTCCAGTATCTTTGTCAAGAAAACCCCAAATGGAGTCAAGAAGAATCAGACACAATTGAAATGACTGAACAACAAAATAGGGATTACCTAGCACGGAGTTCTTCTGAGACTTAAATCAAATGAGACAACATACGTAAAGCACTTTGTTCGTCTTAAAGCACTCTGTAAACATTAGCTGTTGGTGGTGTTGTTATATTTGGCCCCAGCGAAATGAGTTAGAAGCTGCAAAGAAGCAAATGTGGATTTCATGTAAAGAAAAGCTTCCTAACAAGAACTGTCCAGAAGTGGAATGAGGTGGCTTAGGAGGTAATGGATTCTTTCTCATTTGAGGTTTTTGTGCGAAGATTGTATTGGTACATTGTAGGGGAGATTGTTGGGTCTATGGTAGGGGGTAGTCAGGTATAAGTTGGACTGAAGTCTCTTCAAACCTTGAGATTTCGTGATTCTGTGACTAGATCAGCTTAAGGTCCATTCTACATCCAAAGCCTTATAAAGTCTCACTTTACGAAATAGCACTAATGAGCTGTATGACCTTGGACAAGGCACTTTATGGATTTCAGTACCCTTTTCTGCAAAAGAGGAGGGTAGATCACATGGTTACTTTTTTGTTTTTTCTTTAATAATAGCATCTTTTCAATTACATGTAGAGATAGTTTTCAGCATTCACTTTTTGATAAAATTTTGAATTCCAAATTTTTCCTCCCTCCCTTCCCCTCCCCCTTCCCTAAGACAGCAAGCAATCTGATATAGGTTATACGTGTTCAATCATGTTAAACATATTTCCACATTAGTCAATATCACATGGTTTCTTCTGGCTCAAAATCCAATGATTTTTAGGTTACTCAAAAATAGAGTGAGAATGTGCTGATTCTTAAAGTGGGGGGGGGGAGGGGGGTCAGGAGAGAAGAGGGTATGAGCGCAATTATTATGCATCAAGACAATGCTCAAGAAAATCAAAAGGTCCCTGACATCACAAAAAATTGGCCATGGTATGATCTTTGGCACATTTGCCTCAGGTTTCCAATCACATCACATATCTAAATATTTGGGCATAATCTTAAATAGGCCACCTGACTGATCTTAACCTGCATCTCCTCAGCACTTTGATAATTGCCTTGCTTTGATACTTGATGGATTATTGATTGTGTCAGTATGAAATCTTTGACAGTGTAAATAGCAACCCCTTTACTCTTTCTCAGCCAGTGTGGTTCTTCTCTACGTCTTCTCACAAATCAACTATATAGAGGTTCTACTCAATGCACTGGAAGCCTTCCTTGAGACTGTGTGTGTGTGTGTGTGCATGTGTGTGCATGTGTGTGTGTGCCAGACCTAGAGGCCTGTATTGGGCTACCCGAGTCTTTCTTACCTGTCCCAGGTCTTCGGTTGGCCAAACTGGATAAACGTATGAGAGAAAGGACGTTCCAGAGTCGAACAGGGGTTGAGCTTTATTTCAGGGTCTCGGTTACAAGTGCAGGGGATATTCTTTCTTAGGACGAAGAGGGGGAGATTTCCTAAGGAGGCTAAGCTTAAGGGATTGGAAGTAGAAGTACAAGCGGGGAGAGAGGGGGAGGGGAGAGAGGAAAGAAAAGAAGTGGAGCCTACTGTCCTCTTTGGCTCCACACGTGCTAAGAGCTTTCAGGCTTCCTCAATCCTACTTAACCTTCAGCCACACAGTTTGCATCTCAATACCGTGCTGTTAGGTAACTAGGTGTGCTCCAATCCGGGACGACCTCGAGGGCAGGGAGACTCCACCCATCACGTATCTCCCGGGGAGAGGTGGAAATACCCGAGCTAGCCGAGCTAGCTCAGTCTGACCTTCTCGAACCCCGCTGTTCATGGAGGGCCTCGTAAGACTCTAAGATTTAGAAGTCCCACTTTTACCTGCCCGAGACCGTCCACACGGAATTGAGCTTCCAATCCCAACAGTGTGTGTGTGCACTTGTGTGTGTGTGCGAGAGAGAGAGAGAGAGAGAGAGAGAGAGAGAGAGAGAGAGAGAGAGAGAGAGAGAGAGAGAGATTTTTTATAGCTTGGTAAAGCCTTTGGGCTCCTTACAATAATGTTTTTAAATGCCTAAAATAAAATTCATAAGATTACAAAGGAAGCCAATTATATTAAAAGTAAGTTCTCAGAACGTTTAAAAGTCAAGTTTATTCCCCTACTCTAGGTCTTTTTCATTTTTCCACGGTAATGTTTCCAGCACCTGAGCTGCAATCAGTTGTCCCTCACTACATGACCATCCCACCCGTTTTTTCTGTATTGTTGTTCACTTGTTTCAGTCAGACTTATTCATATCTTACAGTCAAGTAAATCCTCCATTTTTTCAGAGGACTTACTGTTCAGCCATGTCCCCCAATATTGTACCTCCTTTTCCTCTTCTTCTCCTCCTGTTCCTCTCCCTATATCTACATGGGAAGTCAAAGCCATACATGTAGGTCCTCTGTCTGAAGGAATATAAAGTTTGATTGTTTATCCTTCCCAAGGTACCTAGGGGTTTGAGAGTTAGATTTTTTCTTTCGTTTATTCTATCTTTTTTCTTTGAAAATCTGGGACAATTAATTCTTTGGTCTCCTGTAGTTTTCATTTATGAATTCTTGAAATATAGCTCTGAAAAACCAGGCTTTGTTGAAGCTTGTTGGGAATCAAATGGAGCTACTTTTAACTTTTAAACCCAAATCACTCTGGTTCTCATTGATTGGCCAATAACAGGTCCCAGCCCAAGCCTCATTCATTGTTTGAGTTTCAGTTTCTCACAGTGAGTGTAAATAACAATTGTCTCCGGTCTAGTCAGAAACTCAATTTCTTCCCCTCCCAGATTGAATCTTTTGGGAAGTCAGACTAGGCCATTGCCTCAATTCTTATCTAGCCTTTAATTACTGAATAGTGATTGCCTCTGACAAACTGAGATCTGGAAAAGACCTTAGCTTAAAAGAGCCAAGGTCTCCCACTGCATCCAGCATCATGGTCAGTCATCTTGAGCTATATCTTCCTACAGGATTCTAATGACTCTGGAGGAGAAAATGGGGCTTTTGATTTTGAACATCTCTACTTCACTTAAATCCAATTCACTTGCAAGTCAAGATATTACCATTCTGATGTCATCATTCCTCTTTGAGAATGAAAGATGAACACCAACAACCATCTATAAAATACAGGAAAAGTTTTTAACTCAAGTATGAGGCTTTATACTTATCCCTAAATTTGGCTGTGTTTCAATCTACCCAGATTGTTCTGGATCTAACTTTTTCATCCAACCTACTAGTTAATTCTTCCATCTTTGGGCCATTTGAAAACTTAATACTCATGCTACTTTCTGTCTACATGAGAAGTCATAGACATACATGTAGGTGCTCTGTCCTCTACAAATTGATAATTGACATGTTAACAAAAATGTTAAAAATCACAGGACCTAACCTAGATTGCTACAGTCACTGAATTGTGACCTCCCTGAAGGCAAGAATTGTGATTCTTGCCTTAGCACAGTACCTCATGCATAATAAGCACATACTGAATTCTCATTGAATTAATTTGTCAGTCCTCCATTATGGACCTCTTTCCATATCAACATAGAAGCTTTAGTAGCTATTCTTGGAGTCTGACTATTCAAAAAGTACCAAATCTGACTGGATCATTGTCTAGCCCACGTTACTCTATCTTATTCACAAGCATAGAATGAGAGACTTTGCTAAATCCTTTACCAAATGCCAGATTATAGCTACAAAAATATAAATATAGATAAATGGTTGGATGGATGGATTAATAGAGATCTCTGTAGATACATACATACATACATACAATACAGCTACAATTCCTCTGATTTGTATGGCTTTCTAGTAACCTGATGAAAAAGAAAGAAATGAAATTAATCTGGTATGAACTGTTCTTGATGAAGTTATGATGGTTCTTTATGCTCATAGCTTCTACTTCTAGATGTCCACTAAACATCTCTTTTATAATACATACTTGGATTTTTCCAGGAATCCAAGCTAAATTCTTTTGCTTATGATTTCCAGACTCTACCATCTTTCCTTTTTTTTTAATCTGGCCTATATTTGCTCTTTTACAATTCTGTGGTATTGCCCCTGTTGTCTGTAATCTTTCAAAGATTACTAATGGTGGCTCAGCAATCACAAGTGCTAATTCGTCAGTACCCGAGAATGTAATTCATCTAGGTGAGGTGATTTGACCTTATCAGGGTCAGTTAGATACACTCCTGACTTATCTTAGCTATCAGCTCCCTATTTGTCATTCAGTTCTGTCCTTTCCAGTGCAAAGATCATTCAACTTGGCAGAGAAAAAAGAAACAAAATCCAAATTGACCAACCCATTCATTTTACAAGTAAGTAAACTGTGCCTAGAGAGATGAAGTGACTGACCTCAATTCACCAAGGAGTAAGGAGTAGAACTTGGATTTGAACTTAGCTCACTGAAAATCTCCTTCCATCAGGCTTTTAGAGACTCCCATTGACACACAGGAAATATCCCACTTTCTGAATGACAGAAGATCAGGGTCCCTAGTCTTGCCATTCTGTGAGGGATCACAAGATCCCACTAAAGGATAGAAGTCAACCAATTCAATCTGTGCTTCAGGAGACTGTAAGGGGAGTTGCTGGGGTCCCAAAGCCCTTCACACATACTTGGTGCTCAATATTGGAACTCCTGAATCAATTTAATACTCAGAGAAGCCATGCATAGCTTGTATAGAGAAGGTTGCATAGCTAAAATCCGTGCTTCAAAGGAAATGGAAGATAGTCATTCAGACTCTGTGGATAAGTAATCACAGAAATTTGGCTACTTGAAATGACCAGTAAAAGAAGAGGGAAGGGGGAGGGGAAAATGAAAGTTACATGGCAACTTTATTATATATTTACAAGGAATAGCAAATAGATTTGCAGTTTCATGTACAATCATTTTTTTTTTAAATTCTACTATGTTGTGGAAATGCTTGTGTTATTTCATAAATTTAAAAGAAAATAATTAAATACAAAGAGTGACAACAGAAATGGATTTTGGTGAGTTGAGTGGGGCATCAACTTCAATGACTGTCCAAATGGAAATTGAGTTAGATTAATTATCTGCTGGAGTACCAAGTAAAAATCAAAAGAGTCCTATGATTTTCTTTCACTCCTACTTCTAAAACTTTGCCAATTGTGATAGAACATAGATGGTCCCTAGAAGTACAGTTTGCCTTAGGCTCTACCTAATAGGCCTCTGGCTAAGTGAAGGGTGAGCAAGGAGGACCTTTGAAAGGTTGCCTAGCACTGAGGAGTGCTCATTAGATACTTCCATGGTGGAAAAGAGGGTCAGTACATTCCCTGCTACCACTAGGACCATATTTTACATATTAATAAACCAACTGTGAGTCTACATTGCAAGCACCCCTTCTTCTCTGCTTCTCTCTCCTCCTGACTCCCCCAAGATAAGATTGCTATTCTCTGGGCATGATATTCTACATCTCATATCCTGTCTCTGTGGCTTTGGAATTGCTGGCCCTCATGCTCAGAGGGCACTCCCTCCTTACCTCCTCCTCCCCCTAGAATCTCAACCTTCTATCAAAGAAAGCTCCCTTCAAGTACCATGAAACCCTCACTGATTCTCCTAGTCGCCCAAAAGCCCCTTCTTCCACTGAAACTACTTTGTTTCTATTATACATATATTTTGAATTTATTTTTCTATGTATCTGTTGCTTCCCCCTTTAAT
The DNA here is from genome assembly GCF_028372415.1 of Notamacropus eugenii. Lineage (NCBI taxonomy): Eukaryota > Metazoa > Chordata > Mammalia > Diprotodontia > Macropodidae > Notamacropus > Notamacropus eugenii. Next base: position 280,226,127 of record NC_092875.1, on the reverse strand, counting down.
AGAATATAAGCCCCTTGAGGGTAGGGACTCTTTTAATTTTGTCTTTGGCTCTTCAGCACCCTGGCAAGAGCACTTGGCCAATATGGTGTTTAATAAATGCTAGTTAAATAATGAGTGAACGCAAGAAGTTGGCTTTCCCTTTCCCAGGATTTAATTTCAGTTCTAACAGCTATTCTGCCCCTGTTTGTTTTGCCCTTTAGTGCCCAGTATGCTTCTTCTTATCTAATACTTGGTATATACTACCTTTCTATTCATAACAATGTCCTAGGACATTTTAAAGCTTTTAAATATAGTTATGAGCAGGAACTGATTTCCTCTTTGAATGTAATAAATCTTTGCATGGAATTTAGAAATTCATCCCCTTGTCACTAAGTCAGGATGACCTATACACACAAGCATACTAGCTGTGTCCTTCATGGGGCTCATGTCTCAGTAAAAGCCGGTCAGCAAGTTACAAATAATAGGAAAATATGGGAAGTGTCTGAAAGATGGGCACTTAGCCTTGTTCTCTAACCCAGCCCATGTGGTGGATTAATTTAATTTAATTCAGTGAGAATTTATTAAGCACCTACTACATGCTAAGCACAAGGAACAGTCTTAATGAACTCAGAAAGTATGCATATTCTTTCTAGTCAAGAACTAACCATAGAGGGGCGGAGCCAAGATGGCGAAGTAGAAAGATGCACATACACATAGCTCCGAACCCACAACCCATAGAATATCTGTAAATAGCAACTCACTGCGAATTCTGCAGCAACAGAGGCCACAGAACATTGGAGCAAAGGAGATTTCTGTTCCAGAGGTACCTGCAAACCTCTCACAAAAGGTCCTTTGCGCCATGGACTGGGTGCCACAAACTGGGAGCCAAGTACAGCCCTGCTGCAGCTGTGGCACCAAGAAGGGCAGATCCAAGCAGGCTTCAGGGACGGGATCTCCAGAGGCCACGCGGGTCCCTCCACCCACAGGTGACGGGGGTCAGTGAGAAGGTCTCTTTGGCTGGTCGAGAGGGGAGCAGGGTTCCCCCATAACTCAGGCCCCCTCGGGAAGCAGCTGTGGAGACGGGAGCAGACTGGGGCTCCCCAAGCAGGCAGGAGCCTGGATCCATTGTTGAAGGTCTCTGCATAAACCCCCTGAGGGAACTGAGCCTGTGAGGCAGCCCTGCACCCACCTGAGCACCTGAACTTAATCTCACACTGAATAGCAGCCCTGCCCCCACCAAAAGCCCTGAGGCTGGGAAGCAGCATTTGAATCTCAGACCCCAAGCGCTGGCTAGGAGGATCTGGAGGCAAAGTGGGTGTGAAGAGAATATTCAGAAGTCAAGTCACTGGCTGGGAAAATGCCCAGAAAAGGGAAAAGAAATAAGACTATAGAAGCTTACTTTCTTGGTGAACAGGCAATTCCTCCCTTCCTTTCTGATGAGGAAGAACAATGCTTACAATCAGGCAAAGACACAGAAGTCAAGGCTTCTATATCCCAGCCCACTCAATGGGCTCAGGCCATGGAAGAGCTCAAAAAAAGGATTTTGAAAATCAAGTTAGAGAGGTGGAGGAAAAGCTGGGAAGAGAAATGAGAGACATGCAGTCAAAGCATGAACAGCAGGTCAGCACCCTGCTAAAGGAGACCCAAAAAAATGCTGAAGAAAATAACATCTTGAAAAATAGGCTAACTCAATTGGCAAAAGAGGTTCAAAAAGCCAATGAGGAGAAGAATGCTTTCAAAAGCAGAATTAGCCAAATGGAAAAGGAGATTCAAAAGCTCACTGAAGAAAATAGTTCTTTCAAAATTAGAATGGAATAGATGGAGGCTAATGACTTTATGAGAAACCAAGAAATCACAAAACAAAACCAAAAGAATGAAAAAATGGAAGATCATGTGAAATATCTCATTGGAAAAACAACTGACCTGGAAAATAGATCCAGGAGAGACAATTTAAAAATTATGGGACTACCTGAAAGCCATGATCAAAAAAAGAGCCTAGACATCATCTTTCATGAAAATATCAAGGAAAACTGCCCTGAGATTCTAGAACCAGAGGGCAAAATAAATATTCAAGGAATCCACAGAACACCGCATGAAAGAGAACCAAAAAGAGAAACTCCTAGGAACATTGTGGCCAAATTCCAGAGTTCCCAGGTCAAGGAGAAAATATTGCAAGCAGCTAGAAAGAAACAATTCAAGTATTGTGGAAATATAATCAGGATAACACAAGATCTAGCAGCTTCTACATTAAGGGATCAAAGGGAATGGAATAGGATATTCCAGAAGTCAAAGGAACTAGGACTAAAACCAAGAATCACCTACCCAGCAAAACTGAGTATAATACTTCAGGGGAAAAATTGGTCTTTCAATGAAATAGAGGACTTTCAAGCATTCTTGATGAAAAGACCAGAGCTGAAAAGAAAATTTGACTTTCAAACACAAGAATGAAGAGAAGCATGAAAAGGTGAACACCAAAGAGAAGTCATAAGGGACTTACTAAAGTTGAACTGTTTACATTCCTACATGGAAAGACAATATTTGTAACTCTTGAAACTTTTCAGTATCTGGGTACTGGGTGGGATTACACACACACTCATGCACACACGCACACACACATAGAGACAGAGTGCACAGAGTGAATTGAAGAGGATGGGCTCATATCTTGAAAAAATGAAATCAAGCAGTGAGAGAGAAATATATTGGGAGGAGAAAGGGAGAAATTGAATGGGGCAAATTATCTCTCATAAAAGAGGCAAGCAAAAGACTTATTAGTGGAGGGATAAAGAGAAGAGGTGAAAGAAAAACATGAAGCGTACTCTCATCACATTCCACTAAAGGAAGGAATAAAATGCACACTCATTTTGGTATGAAAACCTATCTTACAATACAGGAAAGTGGGGGATAAGGGGATAAGCAGGGTGGGGGGGATGATGGAAGGGAGGGCATGGGGAGGAGGGAGCAATTTGAGGTCGACACTCATGGGGAGGGACAGGATCAAAAGAGAATAGCAGTAATGGGGGACAGGATAGGATGGAGGGAAATATAGTTAGTCTTATACAACACAACTATTATGGAAGTCATTTGCAAAACTACACAGATTTGGCCTATATTGAATTGCTTGCCTTCCAAAGGGAAGGGGTGGGGAGGGAGGGAGGTAAAGAAGTTGGAACTCAAAGTGTTAGGAACAACTGTTGAGTAATGTTCTTGCCACTAGGAAATAAGAAATACAGTTAAAGGGGTATAGAAAGTTATCTGGCCCTACAGGACAAAAGAGAAGATGGAGACAAAAGCAGAGAGGGATGATAGAAGAGAAAGCAGATTGGTGATAGGGGCAATTAGAATGCTCGGTGTTTGGGGGGGAGGGGACAAAAGGGGAGAAAATTTGGAACCCAAAATTTTGTTAAAATGAATGTTAAAAGTTAAATAAATAAATTAATAATAACAAAAAAAAAAAAAAGAACTAACCGTAGAGGTGGCTGCCTCCACCCTATGCTTACTTAGCACAGTGCCGTGCTCACAGTAGGCACTTAATAAATGCTTGTTAACTGACTTCTTCTCTGTCAAGATGAATAATGTAAAAGCATATTTTTCTGACTGCCTATCCAACTTTAGCTGATGCAGAAAGGACATAATCCCCTCTAAAATAGAGCAGAAATCTTGGACGCCAAGCGGTCATGGTGTCATAATGGTGGTATTTTCAACAATAATCGTTCACTTCTTTTCAAGGTATTGCATAGCTAAGGGAGAAATGTCTCTCAGACAGGAATGCCAAACCTACTACCTGGCTTTGCCCCAGGCTCTGTGTGCTACTAATCTAACCCCTCTTCTGAGGACTGAGCCAAAAACTGGGGTGGGAGGGGAAAGGCTGGACAGAAGAAAGCAAGTTAGTCAACAAAAATTTATTATGCACAGGGAAGCTTTTTTGCCATGGTTACAAATCATCCATTATCCTGTTCAGATGTCCCATTTTCCACTTTCTCTTCGCCATTAAAAAAAAACAAACCTCACCACCTAACACAAAGTCAGTTACTTCCATGTTTCCTGTAGCCAGTTCCTTGTTCAAACCCGGAAGCCAGTCTGACCTCACCATTCTGTTTTTGCTATTAGATGAGGAAATGCCACTTTTCTCTCCCTTGGCTCCTCCCCCAAATTCATTATGTTAGGGCAGGAAAGGGGGAGCCCAGGAGAGCCTGCCCCTTCTTGCCCTTGGAGTCTGTCCTTCCTCCAAGCATTTTTGCAAAAGAAGAGAATATTTCCCTTTGAGGGGAAAATGAATGGCTTTGTAAAGAAAGGTTTAGGGTCAGGAGCATTGGGGCCCTGAAACCTCCTTCTCCTCCTCCCACCTTTTTGGCTGTAAGAAGGAAGAAAATGGATCAAAGAGCCTGGACTGAACACTTCATCATGTGATTTATTTAATCTGTAAGGCACAAGGCCCAGAACTGAAGTCTTGGGCTCCTAGGAATCAGGTTCAATCCTAGAGGCTTCTCCCAAGTCACTCTCTTTGGTTCATGCACCCATGCAGGGTTTCCCCTTGAAACGTCAAAATCTGACTTACTTTTCCCCCCACCCAAGATTTCCCCTTGGAACATCAGCATTTGGCTTGTGTGTAGGTCTCCACAACAAATGGAAAATGAGCCCTTCTCTACAGTGCAAGCAAAATACATAGAATTCAAGTGAGGCTTTATTTCTCCTGATAGAAAACACAAAATACCAAGGACTAACACCTGAGCCCATAAATAGTCAAAACAACTCTCCTTCCCTCTTCAGGGACTCTCCACCTCCCTTGGAGACCTATGCAGTCTTTCAGTCTTACAGTAATAACCTAACATTGAGGTCCCATCTTCCCTCCCCTGGCAGCAAGAGAAAGAACTCAGGGCTTCTTAAGTCAAGCTAACTATTCCTACAGTGAGCACTATCCCCTTGATAGCCTAGGATTTGCTACAAGGGATTGTGGGACCATGAGGTTACACAAACTCCCTCCAGGGAACCAGAGTCTTAGTGTGTTTTGCAACCTTCTTTCTGGTCAGTTCATCTCTGATTTTATCCAAGCTAGTCATTGGGCATATGACTTTATAGCACTGAAAACTAGGTTTAAATCTCATAGTTTAAAGTCTCAGATTCTTAGAAAGAGATGAGACCTTAAAGATAACAATCCAAGCTTCTCCTTTTATAGGTAAAAAAATAAAAACAGAGATAAAGTGACTTACTCAAGGATATACAGTCTCTTAGTATCAGCAGTTGAACTGGAAGCCACATCTCCTAAATTTCCCATGCCATTACTGTGCCACAATGGATACCAACCACTAAAAACAAAGAAGATATCTCCTGCCTCAAAAGGAAAGAGTCTTGAGATTGTTTTTAATTACTCACAGATTATATAATTCCTTTGCTTTTACAAAAAAAAAAATTAAGGCTAAAAAAAAGGAAGCACAGTATTCTTGAGACTATCTCTATACTATTCCACAGATTACCTAATCAGAAGGGATATAAAATGGCAGCCTTGGAAATATGGACAATCTCCCCACTTCTCTCTTTTATCAGTGTCTGTGACTCCCAAGAAAGAGAGTCTTCTTAGCACGTGTGGAGCCAAAGAGAAAAGTAGGGCTCCGTTTCTTTTCTTTCCTCTCTCCCCTCCCCCTCTCTCCCCGCTTGTACTTCTACTTCCAATCCCTTAAGCTTAGCCTCCTTAGGAAATCTCCCCCTCTTCGTCCTAAGAAAGAAGACTCCCCTGCACTTGTAACCGAAACCCTGTAATAAAGCTCAACCCCTGTTTGACTCTGGAACGTCCTTTCTCTCATACGTGCATCCGGCGTGGCCAGCCGAAGACCTCGGGAGGTGAGAGATCATCTGTCAAGAAGTACTAAATTATGACAAAACAGGAAGATGATAAATGTTGGAGAAGATGTGGGAGAGTTGGAACACTAATTCATTGTTGGTGGAGGTGTGAGCTGATCCAACCATTTTGGAAAGCAATTTGGAACTATGCCCAAAGGGCTACAAAAATGTTCATACCCTTTGACCCAGCTTTATCACTTCTAGGGCTGTATCCTAAAGAGATCATAAAAATAGGAAAAGGTTCCACATGTACAAAAATATTTATAGCATCTCTCTTTGTGGTGGCCAAGAACTGGAAATCAAGAGGATAACCATCAACTGGGGAATGGCTGAACAAGTTGTCGTATATGAATGTAATGGAATACGATTGCACTATAAGAAATGATGAATAGTTGGGCTTCAGAAAAACCTGGGAAGACTTATATGAACTAATGCTGAGTGAAATGAACAGAACCAGGAGAACACAGTAACAGCCTCAGTGAGACTGCTTCTGATAGACTAAGCCCTTCACAGCAATGCAAGAACTTAAAACATCCCCAAAGGACTTGAGGCAAAATGCCATCCACATCTAGAGAAAGAACTATGAAATTGGAATGCAGAATGAAACAGACCTTTTTCTCTTGTGATTTGTTTTGTTTTTTCCTCATGGTTTCTCCCATTCATTTTAATTCTTCTATGCAACATGACTAATGTGAAAATATGTTTAATAAGAATATATGTGTAGAACCCATATAAGATTGGATGCCATCTTGGGGACGTAGGGGAGAGGGAGAAAATTTAAGACTTATGGAAATGATAGTTGAAAAGTGAAAACAAATGAATGAATTAAATCTTTAAAAAAGTAAAAAAAAAAAAAAAAAAAAAAGAAAGAGAGTCTTATACCTTGAAAATAAAAACAATCACGTGCAAAAAAACAACAAAATCCCAAAAAAGCCCCACACCCCAGCAGCATAATGAGAGCTCATCATGAAGCCATATTTAAGGAGTATTGGTTGGATCCATAGAATTCTGATGAGGGACTTTCAAGAAAACAAAGGAGAATCTCTGCCTTTGAATCATAGGCATTCCCAACAAACAGATTGTCCAAGTGCAACAAGGCCTTTTTTTTTAAAGACAATTATCAGTTTGTTCAGAATAGTACATAATTGGAGGTAACTGCTTTGCCCCAGCTAACCAGCTAGGGTTTGTGTTCTTTTTCTCCTACTCTGACATCTGTTGTTTCATCTCACATTTTGAAACGCAGATGCTTAGAACTGAAAGAGACTTTATGGACCATCCAGTCCAGTTTTGCTGAGAAGGAAACTGAAGTTCAGAGAGGTACGGAGATTGCAAGATCATACAGGTTTTAAGTGTCAGAGATATGATTTGACCCTAGGTTCTCTATTTCCAAATCTAGCACTTTACCCACTAAATATACTGCCTCTCATCACTTTAAAAAAGGTGGGGGGAAGGTTCGACTCCTTTACATTTTCCAAAGCATCTACCTTGTAATAATACCCTGAGAGAGACGTAATGTAAGTTTTTTTTTATGATTTTACCATTTTACCTTTTTTTACCTTTTTTTTGGTTTTTTTTTTTTTTTTTTTACCATTTTACTGTAGAGCTCAAGCAACTGTCCAAGTTCACATAGTTAGAGGTTATGGACTCAGGACTCAAAGTCAGGTCTATTGAGGCCAACTCCAAAGGCTTTTTTGCAGTATCATATTGCTTCTCTAATTCAAAGTCTCTTGTTTTGTCTTTCCATTTTTGTAAGGTTTTAAATTAATAACGATGTTACCAATTGCCATTAGCTATGCCAAAAAATTTATCTTTCAAAGTATTATTTCAGCTAACATCACCCCCTATGACAGCAAGACAAATCCAGTGAAAAATATGTAATAAGGATCCATTTCTTTCCCATGAAGTCTATAGGCATAGGGTCCCTGTAAGTACAGTAGATGTATACCCATGGATTTGTGTGACATTAGATACTTGTACATACCCATATGCTGTTTTCATCTGAATATCAAGCAAAAAACTGAACTCTTTTACCCCAAAAATATCTCCCTGAGGAAATAATGAAGGCCCCAATTCCTCAAGTTTTTTTTTTAAATAATCCTGAACAAAGCACTCAGGAAAATATTGTAGGGAATAATTTTGTCCTCACTGGGGAATTGTTCGGATGATCTAATAGGTCTTTGCTCTCACTCTAATTTCTATGATTCATGTGTGACTTATTTAATTGTTACACTGTATTGCAGCTATCTTAAAGAATGCTTTTATTCTTTAAAAAGAAATCTGAATTTAAATAATCCCCTTTTCTCTATTCCCAGGCCCACCTCCCACCCTTCATTTGGATACATTAACTTTTTGACCTACCTGAATGATGTAGCTACCTCCAAAGGTGTGATATATCTGCCTTACTGCTGGATAAATGAAGAAACTATATGTCACCAGGATGGCTGGCACAGAGTAGGTTTGGTGACATGCCAGCAGCCAAAGAGTTAAGTGGGATTCCCACAGAGCTCCAGTCAGTGGTTAGCTGTTAATTCTGAACATGCCTGGAACCTGGGTACAACCACAGCTTGGAAAATCACACAAAACTACTTCATTCTGTGCCACTTTTAGGACTTCTCATTGTCAGGGAACCACCTGTTACTGGGGAGACAGTCAAAAGAATTTCAATCCATAATTAAAGGAATAATGAATAAAAACATATTGTGAATTGCTATCCAAGCCCCGGGCAGATGTGTTCTTTAACCGGGGGTTTGATCGGTGCTATTAATTTAGGAGAAAAATAACACGTAACAAAGCATATGTGAACAAAGATTGTGCCCAGCTTGGTGTTTTGTTTCCATTTAGTCTCTAACTTGAGCCCCCTGAGTAGACACTTGTGGTTAACACCAAATTGCAGGCAGAGCTCAAGTTACTTGCAAATAAAAGTAGTACTTGACAATATATTAAAACACAGTTGACAGCTAATCAGAATCAAACCAACTGTGGCATCATTTAAAATACCCATAAATGACAGCTGAAGGATATAGCTGAACAGAATGAGACTGTCTAGATTTTTGGACTGGGAGAGAGTAACGGATACAACCACTGCAGGCTCTCTCAAACTGATGCCCTTAACACAGCTGAGGCTAAGGCCATTTCCACTCCAAGGCAACCTGCAAACTGTGTGCAACTGAGCAAACCTATGTGGCTACTAGGAGCTTAGTCACTTCACTGAAATATATCCAAAAACATGTTTTTCCTAATGTCAGTCGGTTGACAATCAAACACAGAAGTTGTAATTGATGGGGCAGTTAGTGGGGATTCAAGTTATTTCTACATGGGGTTGCAAAAGCTCTGAAATCTTCAGAGGAAAGTATAATCTTAGGAGAGAGAGACAGACAGACAGAGAGACAGAGAGACAGAGAGAGAGAGAGACAGAGAGAGAGAGAAAGGAAGGAAGGAAGCAAATCCTGTTTGTAGTCAATGCAATGATTCAACAAACATTTATTAGGCACTATTATTTCAAAAAAACATGAGATGTGCAAATTTAGAGACAACCCCACTCCAAATATCCAAATGAACTATTTACGCCCGACCTGGAGTAGAGCCTTCTGAGCCCATATGTGGTCTGTCAACCATAGCTGGACACACTGTACCTTGACCCCAACATAAAGATGTCATTTTGATCCCCCATAAGCACAAAGGACAACAACAAACTATGTTCAAGAGACTGTTTAGTGCTTAGATCACAAAGATGAACACCATAGTCCCTGCCCTAAAGGAGGTCCCAATCTAATAAGAGAAAGGAAACTCAGGGCATTCAATATGGAATGTAATAGGGGCAAAGGAAAGACTCAAAGTGCTATAAGAAAATTTGAGAAAGGGGATAATGCTTTTAGCTTGGAGAGGATGAAGTTTCCTGATTTGGGCCTCAAAGAAAGAGAAGGATATCAATAGGCAATCATGAGGAAAGAGACTTCAAACACATGAAAGACACCCTGTGTGATACAGGGAGACAGTAGTCCAGTTTGGCTGGATTGTAAAGTGTGTCAAGGGGTGAAGTGTGAAATAAGGCTGAGGAGGTGCATTGGAATCACGTTACAGAGGGTTATAAATGCCAGGCTGAAGAACCTTACTTAACTCCACAGTTGTCCATAGATTTATGAAAATATATCAAAACTACATACATATATACGCTGATAGTACAGAAATTGGAAAAAACAACTTCAGCTTTAAACTCGATTTAGAACCATGTTTATTCTCAAGTAAACACTTCAGAGATTAATCTCCAAATGTCAAAGAGTAAGAGACTGTCCAATTCTCTTCAGGCTGCAAGCAAAGAAGGAATATTACAGGACTTGGAGCCAATAGACCCGGACTCAAATTCGAGCTCTGATACCTAGATTATGAGACTTGGTCTCTGTTTTCTAATCTATGAAATGGGAATAATCTTACCAGCTCACTGGGCTGTTGTAAAGCATATGCTTCATGGATCTTATTGCATTATGTATGTGTGTGTGCTTATTCATATATTTACATGTGCAAGTATATGTATATACATACATATTAGTATATGAATTGTATACATTTTAATACCTTCACAAATTATTTCTGCATACTTATTCTAAAAAGTTTGTGATATGCTAAATATTATAACTTAAAAGAATAAGCTTCACTCAACTGAAGATCTGCTCAAAGTATAACAATGCAACACATTTTAAAAAAATAATTACATATTATTGTTACAGCATAGAAAGCTAATGTTATTGTCTTTGAATTCATATTTCTTTACTTTAAATAAAGCTTTGATCTTTTATATATGTATGAATATTTATGCGTGGTTTTGATCTTTTACAAATATATGATTGACTGTGATATAAAAATAATAATGGTAACAGATAATATTCATATAGTTCTTTAAGGTCTGCAAAGCACTTTACAAATATCTACCTCTTTTCATCTTCATAACAGGCATGAACTATTATTACCCCCATTTTACAGGTGAGGAAATGAAGGCAGGAAGGGGTTAAATGAATTTTCCCAGAATCACGCAGCTAGTAAATATCTGATGCAGGATTTGAACTCAGTTCTGACTCCAGATCCAGTACTCTATCCATTGTGCCACCTCATCTATTTAAAAAGCCAGGGTGTATTTCCCTTAAAAGATTAAATTCCAATAGACCCAACATGGGGGATGGAGAACAATATCCCAGAATCGCAGGGTCAGAGTTGGAACGGCTGACCTAGTGATCTACAGCATCTGCTTGAAAACCTCCAAGGAGGAGGATCCCACTATTCCCCCTTCCTGCTCCCAGGGTGTCCCATTCCACTTTTGGACAGCTCTGTCAGGAAATCTGATTCTTAAATAAAAGCTAAATTTACCTCTTTAAAACTTTAACTCACTGCTCCAAGTTCTGTCTTATGAGGCCAAGAAGACAAAATTGAATTCCTCTTTATGTGACAGCCATCCTAATACTGGAAAACAGGTATAACTTCTCCCCTGACAGTTGGTTTTCCACTATTAGAAGGTCTTTCCCTATCCCACACCCCAATAAGTTATGACCAAATCTCGGATTCTGAATTCCTGAAATTTCCAACAAATTCAAGCTTATTCAACTTAAAATGCTTCCTTTATAGAGTTTCCAGAATCTGCATATGTTATGATACCTCCTAAGTAAGAGGAGAATGATTTCTTTGGGTGCAGAACTAAGTCAAGATAGTCAGTTAGGGAACCAAAAAAGGGAAACGTTAGCAAGTCCTCGCCTCCTCCCCCACTCCCACCCCAATTATCCTGGCTCTTATCAGTTCTCCCTGTGTCCATCAGCATCCACTCTGTCATGCATTTGGAGCTGCTGTCAGTTTTCCATAAGTAGTGAAGGGCCTGGATCTTTTGATTTTGTGACCAATGAGCAGGATCATCCATTTATGAAATGCTGATGGGGATTAAGACTTTAGCCATGTGACCATGGAAAGCAAGCTCTCAAATCTAATTCTGTCCTAGCCCATCCACTTGACTTCATTCATTGTTCAGCCATCAGAAACAGAGCGACAAACCTTTATAGACTCTCAAATTGGTCTTATTCACACATGGTCCTCCAGATGGGCCTGACATCCTATACTACTCCATTCTCAATTTGTATGCACTTTATCCACCCAAGTGGCCTCCTGTATGCATATTCTCCCTCCCTCCTTTCTTATCCTCTCCTCCCCACTCTCTCCCCACCCTTCTCTGTTTCTTTTCTCTGTCTCTTCTCATTTCCCCCATACACACACACACACACACACACACACACACACACACACACACGCGCGCGCACACACACACACAGACACGACATGCTAATTGGGCTCCCATGTGAGTCTGCATCACTTAGCCCACCCCTGAAAGCAGATGTGAATATGAATGAGTTAAAAGGGACACACTTTGCACCTGTCGATTAAGTTCACTAGATTGTTGTATGACAAGATGCCCATGGTGCCCAGGAACTTGCTGACCTGGGCTAGATTAGAAAGTTTCAGCTGTCCTTTAAAACTAACCTAAAGGAAAGAATGCTCCCCCTCTGTGGCTAGTTGTTGGGGGAACTCTCTTGGAATGTCCATGACAGCAGGTGCAGGACCCATCTATAGGCTTAGCCAATTGGGCTGTACTAAGCAAGATGAGAGAACTCCATGTACTCCAGTTGGCTGGTTATTTTTAGGAAGTTCCTACAAGTGGCAAAAGGTCTCAGAAACAAGACCACTGAGAGGAGAAAAGTAGGGTGTGAGAGGACATGGACACAATTAGAGTGGACTAGCAAGCAGAAAAATTTTTGAAGGCAGTGACTGTTACAGCCACTGAGAAATGTTCCTACATAACTGTTTTTTTATTTTCTCATTTGTTTGAAGCAAAAGAGTACCAGTAAAGAGAGAGTCCTCAAAGAAAGGGGCTTAGGAGAAGATATTAACAGAATATTGAGCAGAGAAGGAAAATTTAGGATATGCTGAAATAGTAAAGAATGTGCCAGGAGAGACAAATATGGAGAGGGAATTTGTCTTGGGGTGGAGTAGAAAAAAGGAGGGACTTGACAAAATAGGACAAGTAAAAATTCACTGATAGCTTGGCATCCGTCTCTTAAAGGTCTCTCACTACCAATTCACTCCTACCACTTGGACACTACTTTAAGACTATTTTGTCAATCCAGTCAGTGTCATTATGGATATCTTTTAAACTTATTAATGAAAAACTTAGTTGTAAAATTATGGCAGTCAGGTTGTATAGTGGGAGTGAAATGACTGGTTGTACTTGCTGATCTGCCATTTGATTGGCTGTGGGATTTTGGTGAAATCACTTAATCTCTCGGTCCTCCAGTTCATCCTTTCCAGCTCTAGCACTCTATGTTCTTATCAGGACCAAACATAAGTGGCCTCGGGGACCAACAAATGAGTTACTGCCCTGCTAGAGGCAGGCAGAAAGGATACGACCATGCCAGGGGGTCTGAAAGTGATAGGAGTGTAGTGTAGCTGACCTCATTTAGTCAGAGATTAGGGGCTGAGTGTTCTTAGAGTACCAGCCATCACTTGGTGTCAAGTATTACAGGTGTTATTTCCAATTCATTCAAAAGAAGACAGTTCATGAAAAAATGAACAAGAGAAATGCTTCGGGGGAAAAACAATAGGCCTTATTTCTGCACCTGCATTTCTGTGAAGGAACTTGGCTGATATTTTGTTGGAAAGAAGCAGGCAAGAGAGCTGCCCATCTCAATTAACCTTTAGCTGTTGCTATAAAGGATCCCAAATTCAACAACAGGAGAAGAAATTCTAGATGTTCCTTTCTTTCTCTGGGGGAGAAGCTGTGAAGATCATGTTTCAATATTATTCTTTCTGAGCTGTTTATTATTAAATTTAAGCATAGTACAAGGTCAAGGCTATCTTCGATGTGTTCAGCTGGCCTTAAACAGGACTGTCATCATCACCTAATCATATCCATGCACTCACCATGGCACACTACATAGAGAAGTCAATAATCATAGTTCACATTTATCCAGTACTTGAAGGCTCAAAAAGTGCTTAGCAAATATTATCTCATTAACAACCCTGGGAGATAGGTTCTATCATCACCCTCATTTTATAGATGAGAAAATTGAGCAGGCAGAGGATACTGACTTGCCCAGAGTTGGAACTAGTAAATGTCTAAGGCTCAATTTGAACTCATGCCTTCCTGATTCCAGGTCCAGTGTTTTATCCCTGGACTATCCAACTGCCTCTAGGAGGTTTAAAGAGTGCTTGGAAATTTAAAACCTAAAACAGACAATTTTGATGTAGAGAAATATGTATACAAAAAGGACACTTACCAAAAGAGCTGTTCCAAAAGCTGTGAAAGCAACCATGATAACCAATACAACCTCTTGGGGCCTCAGCTTCCTCACCACAATAATGATAACTCACTTTATGTGATCCAGTTTATGGAACCCTCCATCTATTAGCAAAGGTGGGTACATTATATCCACTAGCAGACAATCCTATGAGGTGGAGAGTGCCAATATTATTAGCCTCTTTTTGCTGATGAGGAAAGAGAGGCTCAGAGAGGTTAAATAAGTTACCTAAGAACACAAAGTAAGTGATGGAATCAGGACAAAATCCCACAGCCAATCAAGTGGCAGATCAGCAAATAGAGCCAGTCATTTCACTCCCACTATACAACACTGACTACCATAATTTTACAACTAAGTTTTTCATTAAAAAGTTTAAAAGATATCCATAATGACATTGACTGGATTGATAAAATAGTCTTAAAATGATGTCCAAGTGGTAGGAGTGAATTGGTAGTGAGAGACCTTTAAGAGACGGATGCCAAGGTTGTCTGATCTCCAGCACAACCCTCTTTTCACTAAAGCATACTGACATCACTCCTAGCACTAACATACTACGATTCCACTCAAAAAAGAAAGTAAATATTTATACCATATTCAGCATCCAGACTTCTGCGATAAGGAGTGCATAAGTGGTTGTTCTGAGGACAGTAGCCTCTTCGCTTTTACTTAGTCAAAGAAAGTTTCCTGGGAGACATAGCATCTTGAAGATACCCTTTAAGATGAGAAGTGGGGGTGCATGTTCCAAATTTAAAGCTTGGAAAACCAGGAAGCTGAATTAAGAAATTCTGGTATAAGTTTTGCAATACAGAGAGAGAGAGAGACAGAGGGATAGATAGATAGAGAGAGAGAGACAGAGAGAGAGAGACAGAGAGAGTGAGAGAGAGAGAGAGAGATGGATGGATGGATGGATGGATGATGGAGAGAGAGAGAAAGATAGATAGATAGATAGATAGATAGATAGATAGATAGATAGATAGATAGATAGATAGATAGATAGATAGATAGATGGATGCCAGGAAAACCTAGTAAAGGGTCTTTCAGCAGAAGATAAAAGTATAAAAATGACTCAACTTCAAATCCCAAAATAATTTAATAAGGACTCAAAAAAACACACATAAACAAATGTCTGTATATATGGATCATACATCTGTTAATGTCGATCATATGGTAATATCCACTTATGTAGCATTAGAAAACTACCAATAGAGCAAGGGTACTGCCCATATGGCATTGTAAGATGGGTGTTCTTCCATCTTGTTCATTGGTTTCATGGATGGTTCTCTTCAGAGGATAAAGATATTCACCAAGCATATGTATTGAGGATACTTCAGGTTGATTCAGTTGGATGAAACAAACCTGAAGCTCAGGCTTTGCAAGCACCAGAATTCCTGAAGCTATTTTAGCTGTTTTGTACTCAGTTGACCAGAGAAGTGATAACAGCCTAAGCATTTAACCCCCTAAGTCAATCAAATCTAGATGAGGGTTTCAATAGCATAAAAGGAAAAATTAGTCTAACTTGCATAAGGGCAGGGATTAGGATGTTTCTCCCACTGTGAGAAGGGGATAGATTTTCACAATAATAAAGCACCTTGTAAGAGTTACCCTCAAGTATCAGACTTGTGTGTGAAACTGATGAATTAGTGCAGCAAATTCTGATTAAGTTTTTTAAAAAACTGCTTGAGCACAAAATTTTTAATGAAAAAAATCATTTCTTAAGTACTTGCAATGTGCAAAGCACTATGCTAAGTTCTGGGAACACAAATAGAAAAGCAAAACAATCTTTGCTTTCAAAGAGTTTACATTTTAATAGAGAAAGCAGCACATATCAGAGGTTTTGACTATAAGTCAGATGGAAAGGGTCCATGGTCATTAGAATTTAGCAACAAAGCAGATGGCAATCTATTTTTAATGTTATTTCCACTGATAAAACCATACCTATTTCTTACTTTGAACCATTTGATAGTACTAAGGAATGTGATGGTAAGAATTTCCTCTTTTTTTGTCTTCAAAAGACAGGGACTTCAACACCCACAGAAGCAGTAGTCAGACCATATCCACTCAAGAAGAACTGATTCCCTGGATGATACCTCTGGAGAGTGATTTAGAAACAAGGCTAGCAGTCTAGGGTCAGTGGGGTACAGGGAGCTTCAGTTCCAGGGACTCTCAGATTCAGAGTCCTGAGCTATTCCCTCAGGATCTGAGGGAAGGGGGTGATTAAAATATTGGTGGAAGTTTGACTTACTAGCACCTAGCACCCATTGTCTCTCCTTTAGGGCACCTTGCCACTTCCATAGGCTGACTTGCCAATCCCAGTGACGCTTGCTTGGGACGGCTGATCTCTTCTCCACTGGAGGTGCTCTTCTGTGTCATGGCTTTGGCAGGTGGGTTGAAAGTGGGGTCACTGTTCTGTGAGGGAAGTGCTATTTCTAGGGCTTTTCAGCTTACCTACCAGGTAATGATTGTCACAATTCATGGCCCAGAGAATAGTATTTCCTCCCAACCATTTCTTTCAATAGTTAAATATTGTTTACTAAATACCTTGCGGAGACTTCCACCCCCAAATTTGGAAATGACCAGTGATTTAACTGGAATGTTAAATAACCCATCATAGCATCCTATAATGTCAGTCACTTGAAGTTGCTATGGCATGGAAAGTCAGTTTTATTCTACATTCCTGGGATCATTAAGTCTTCCTCTGTATCAAAATGGGATGCTAGATCACAGGCTATAAGGTATGGAATTCCATGGTAGTGTATCAGGCACTGTGTTACCTCCTTGAAGGGAATTTCCACCATGGTTCAGCAACTGGGGGATGGTGGCAAGTTGCTCTTGTTCTGAGATTTTTTACAAACCTGGATTCAAAGCAAGTTGATGAACTTGCAGTTGATTCAGGTAGTTTCCCCAGAGTAAAGATCTACCTAGTGGTATCTCATGCTCTGTAAATGATTCTTCCAGATCTGTTCATGTTATAAGATCAGTTTGTGAGGGTCAGGGAATCCTAAAAGTGTTCTTTGGTAGCTTCTTACAATTTTAGTATGCTTTTATTGAAAAGTGATACATTTCTGGTGGGTTTAAATAGACTATTTATGTCTTGCTAAAAGAGATGGTCCTTCTCCAAGGATCTCTACTTCTGCCCTTGGTCTTGCTCCCTCCAAGCTCATCCAAGAACTTCAGTCCTTTGATCATCCCCAATCTGATTTCCTATTTTTGTATCCATTGGCTCCTTCCCTACTGCCTACGAACCATACCCGAATCTTCCCCCTCTTCAAACTCTCCCACCTTAGTTGATCTTGTCATCTCAAGTTATCATCCTATATCTGCTATCCTTAGACAAAATCCTAGAAAAATCTTTCTATGTTCAATGTCTCTACTTCCTGGCTAGCCTTTCCTCATTCACTTCCAATCTTATTTCCAACACCATCATTTGACTGAGATGGTTTTTTCCAAAGTCAACCAATCAATACATATTTAATAAGCGCTTACGATACGCCAAACATTGGGGATACAAGTACAAAGAAAGAAATAATTTCTAAATGCAAGAAGCTTGTATCCCAATGGGGAAGTAAATACGTACATCTTCATCATAGAGTCAATGAATACAACAATAATAATAAATATTTGTATAGTACTTACTATGTTCTAGGTACTATGCTAGGTGCTATATAATTATTTAATCCTCACAATAACCATGGGAGGAAGGTGCTATTGTTATCTCCATTTTACAAGTAAGGAAACTGAGGCAAACAATGGTTAAGTGACTTGCCCAGGGTCACACAGCTACTAAGTGTCTGAGATATGATTTGAACTCAAGTCAGTACTCTATCCACTGTGTCACCTCGCTTCCTGCTGAATATAAATATAATTATGTATTTTTCATGTAACATAGGCACTATATACACAAGGACTGTGTACACACACACACACATACACATACACACATATATATGAGACACAAGGCTCATGAGGAAGTACATACAGATATGATAAGAATTCTGGACCACCTCTGAGGAGAGGCAAAGAGCCAACATAATAGCTGGGTATTGGGAGGTTTAGGGGTATACAAGCCCATCAGAGCACTGCAAAGCTGAAGCAATCCTTTTTCCTGTTTCCAAGAGAGGCACCAGCCTTTCTGCACCCCCCCACACAATACTGTTGGTATAGTGGTGCAACAGATTAAAAATAAAAAGCCATTTTCATGAGAATTCTTAAGGGGGTGGGGCTACTACAAACTTCTACCTGATGATTTCCTCTTCCCCTTCCCACCAACACTAGTTATATAAAAGACTATCCCAAATAGCAAGAAAATATCTTTGTCTAGGCAGATAGCAAACAGAAATCAGAGACATTATACAGAATAGAATATATTAGAAACTATACAAAATGAATGAGTTTTTAGAAAGGAATAGATGAAATCTCACCCAAAAGAAAATTTCCCAAAGTCTCTAGAGAAAAGCTGAAAATTAATGACATGGTGAGTAGCCATATTCCCCTATATATCATTTCAGCTTCAAGACCCTGATTCTCTGCACATATCCAGAGTTGGTCCCCTAAAGTGTATGGAAGAAGAAGAAGAAGAAGAAGAAGAAGAAGAAGAAGAACAAGAAGAACAAGAACAAGAACAAGAACAAGAACAAGAACAAGAAGAACAAGAAGAACAAGAAGAACAAGAACAAGAACAAGAACAAGAACAAGAACAAGAACAAGAACAAGAAGAAGAAGAAGAAGAAGAAGAAGAAGAAGAAGAAGAAGAAGAAGAAGAAGAAGAAGAAGAAGAAGAAGAAGAAGGACGAGGAGGACGAGGAGGACGAGGAGGATGAGGAGGAGAAAAGTCTCTCTTCTCCAAAGCTCTTAAATCAGTCTTACCCCTCAGGCAGGCATACAGCATTGTGTCAGCATTCTTTGCACAGGGTAGTATGGGAGAGAAAGATTAGCAGTTAAAGAGGGTGGATCAGGACACTTCATTCAATAAATGGTGCTTGAGCTATCTCAGAGACAGAGGTAAAGAGGGAATTCACTCCAGGCCTATAGAGTGACAAAGGTACAAAGACAGGAAACGTAAGTTGGGTGTGAAAAGAAAGAAGCCCAGTTTAGCTAGATCAGAGAATGTGGAAGAGGGAATAATGTCCAATGAGACTGGAAAAATAGGTTGCAGCCAGGTTGTAAAGAACTTTAAAGACTAAACAAACAAGTTTGTATTTTCTCTATAGAGGAAGCCACTGAATTTGACAGAATAGAGAAGTCCCATGGTCGAATATGCCCCTAAGGAAAATTACTTTTCTATCTCAAATATGTGGCAATCTCTCCTCTAACTTGGCTATCACCCTGATGAAGGCCCTCATCACTTCACACTTGGACCTTCTGGTTGGTCTCTCTGTCTTGAGTCTCTTTCCAGAACAGTACATCCTCCATTCAGTTGTCAAATTGGTCTTTCTAGAGTGCAGGTCTGAAGATATCACCCTATCCTCCTCCCATTCGATAAACTACATATCACTTCTTGGCGCAAGTATAAAATCCTCTGTTTGGCTTTTAAAGCCCTTCATAACCTGGCCCCTTCCTACTTTTCCAGTCTTCTTACTTATCTCACTCCCCTACGCATCCTCTAAGATCCAGTGACACTGGCCTCCTGCCTATTCCTCTCACAAGATACAGCATCACCCAACTAGACACACTTTTAGCGATTATCCCCCATACTCGGAATTCTCTCTGTCCTCATCTCTGCCTCCTGACTTCCTTCAAGTCTCAGATGAAGTGCCTCCTTCTGTAAGACTTACCTGATTCTCCCTAATTTTAATGCCTTCCTTAGGAGATTATCACACACACACACACACACACACACATACACACACATGTATGTATATTTAAAATTTTTTACTATGTAATATATATTATGTATATGCATTGTATAGTATATAATCTTTCTTGTACATAGTTGTTCATATGATGTCCACCACATTCTATTGTGGGCTCCTTGAGGCCAGGGACTGTTTTCACCTTACATTATATCCCCAGCACTTAGCATAGTACTTGGTGCTTAGCAGGTGCTTAAGAAATGCTTGTTGACTTTACTTGACTTGGCAGTAGCCTATAGGATGAACTGGAATGAAGAACAACTTGAGGCCAGAAGACCCATTAAGAGACCCTTCCAATAATTTGGGCAAGGTAGGTGGAGGCTGTGTGAGCTGAGAGAAAGGGTCAGATGTGAGACACATTAAAATGGTAGGAATTGACAGACTTGGCCATTTGAAAGAATGAGGAGGTGAGTGAAATGTGAAGATTATGAATGTGGGATACTGGAAGGGATGGTGATGGCTTTGACAAAAATAGGTGATTTTGGAAGAAGGGTTTTTTGTGGGGAGGACAGAGAAGACAGTGAGTTCTGTTTTGGTCATGTTGAGAAGATGTTTGAAATGTCCAATAGGCATTTGGTGATCAGGAACTAAAGCTAAGAAGACTTGGGATGGATATAGAGAGAGGAGAGTCATCTGCACAGAGATAATGGTTAAATCCATTGGAACAGAAGTTACCAAGACAAAGAATATAGAGAAAGAAGAGAAGAGGACCTAAGAACAGAACCTTAGGGAACACCAAAATTAGAGGTTGTAATATGGATGGTATGCTTGAAAAAGAGTCTGAGACAGCAATCAGGCAGGCAGGAGGTAAACTAGAAGAGTAGTGTCACAAAAACACAGAAAAGAGAGAATATTCAAAAGGAGAAAATGGACAATTACATCAAATGCAGGAGACAGACCTAGAAGGAACAGGATTGAGAAAAGATCTTCAGATGAGACTACTAGTAATTTTGTAGAGAGCAGTTACAGTTAAGTGATGAGATGGGGAAGACAGATTGCAAAAGGGTGGGGAAAAGAGAAAGTAAGGAAGCTTAGAAAGTCTTTTCAAGGAGTTTGGCTGAGAAAGGGAGGAAAGCTATAGGATGATAGTGTGAAGAAATGGTAAGGGGTAGTGAAGATTTTAAGAATGAGGAAGATTTGAGCAAGTCTAAAGTCAGTAGAGAAGGAACAAATTGATAGAAAGAGATTTAAGATTCAACAGGGGAATGACTGAGGCTGCAATCTGCAGGGAAAAGGGGAAGAAGATGTGAGATCGAGTGCATATATAAAATAATTGGTCCTGGGAAAAAGAAGGGTTTCCACTTTTTTCAGAGCCTGGAGGAATGGAGAAAAAAGTGGAAGATGATATCAAGGTCAGTCAAAAGGTATGTATTAGGTATTTACTGTGTCAAGCACTGTGAAATTTCCCAACAATCTCTTAATTGCAAAATCCAATGGTCTTTATTGGTTCTCATCCTTCTAAACCTTTCTGCAGTATTTGACACTGTTGGCCATTTTTTCCCCTGGATACCCTCCTCCCTGTGTTTTCATGGCACTATTCTTTATGGTTCTCCTGTATCTATCTCACCACTCCTTCTCAGCCTCTTTTGTCATATCATTAGCCATATCCTTCCCCCTTTGTATAAACCTACCCTAAGACTTTGTCCTCAGTCCTCTCTTCTGAGATGATTTCATGATCATCTCATTAGTTTACATGCATACAACTATCAATACTCTGCTGATATTTCCTAAATCTAGAGACTACAACTTCACCTTTCTCCTGAGTTCCAGGACATCATCAAATGCCTGCTGGAAATCCACATCTGAATGTGCCATAAGCCCCTCAAACAACATATCTAAAATGGAACTCTTCCTAAACCATTCTTCCAAACCATTTTGTCAAGGGTACTACCATCCTTCCAATTTCCCAGTCTCCTTGGCTCTTCATTTCCCCTAACCCTCTAGATCCAATCATTTTGGGTCAAATCAGCCATTTTTTCTTCATTTTACCTTCCCATCTCTGACATTCATCCCCTTTTCTCAACTCACATGGCCACCACTCCAGTTCAGGCTCTTATCACCTCTTATCTGTGCTATTTCAATAGCCTCCAGTCTTTCCCATCTTCAAACCATTCTCCATATGTTAGTAAAATGTATATGGAGGTATACAGAGGTCTGATCAAATCAGTCTCCACCTCAAAAAGCATCCACTGGCTCCCTAGTGCCTCTGGGAAAAGCATAAGCCCTTCACAGCCTGGTTCCCATCCATCTTTCCAGATGGCTATTACATTATTCCCCTTCAAACATCCCAGCCAAATCAGCTTATTTGCTAGTTTTGGCTACTTTACATTCTATCTTTCATTTTTCATGCCTTTGCACAGAATAAATGCCTAGCACAATCTCTATCCTTAGATTGACTCTTGACATCCCCAGCTCTGTCAAGCCTCATTTTAAATGCCACCTCCTAAAAGAGACCTTTCCTGATCACCCACCCACCATCCACCCACATTGTTAGTGTTCTCTCTACCAAAAAAATTTACTTTGTATTAATTTTGTATTTAAAGAAGCAGCCTGGTTTCGCTACTAGAGTTGGCCTTGAGGCCAGAAAGGCCTGCAATCAAGTCCTGATTCTAACACATATTGGCTATCTTAATCCTAGACAAATCTTGTAAACTCAGTGTTCTGCATCAGTCTCTAAGAGATTGTAGAGAAAGTATCAACCTGCACTGTTAATGGGAACTTCCTCACTTGGGAGGTCTCACTACCAGTGAAATGACAAGATCATTCTCTACCACTCCATTTCGTATTTCATTACCTGGGTACAGGTTGTTTGTCCCCTGGCAATGAAAATTCTCCAAAGGCAGGAACTATATTTGTTTATGTCTTTTATGTGCCAGTGCCTTGCACAAAGTTGGGACTGAATAAATGTTTTTGAATTGATTTTAATTCAAATGACATTTGCAATCAGTGAATATCCACTAAAAGAATCATGCCTTATAACTCTCCAACTCCAGCTCCCCCTCCCTCCCACCCCCACCATGGCTACCATCCTCCAGACCATTCAACTATGCCACTGACTGCAGATGATAAATGGGTATAAATATGCACTACCTCTCAGGTCTCATCTCTGGCAGGTTTACAGCATTATAAGCCCTTTCCTGTTCAGATCCTTAATATATTCGCTGTCTTTTTCATCTTGTTATCACTAAACTGGACATTAGCTGGAGGGTGAAAATTCTCCATTTCTGAGTGACTATTGCTTTTTCTTTTTATTCTAGAGAGCCAATATGACTTCTGATTTATTGTATTAGAGGGAAACAGAAATCTTTCTGGTTCCATTTTGTTCAGGCAATCAGGACAACTCTAATATTCTGGGTATAGGAACCAATATGGAGACTGTGCCAAATTATTCACTATGTCTACTACAATTCAAAAACAGGTAAATCTTTTGTTGTTCTTCAATAGTTTCAGCTGTCTCTGACTCTTTTGGGGTTTTCTTGGCAAAGATACTGGAGTAGTTTGCCATTTCCTTCTCTAGTTCATTTTATAAATGAGAAAACTGAAAGAAACAGGGTTAAGTGACTTTTTTCGGGTCACCAGTTAACAAGCATCTGATACCAGATTTGAACTTATAAAGATGAATCTTCCTTAGTTCAGGCCCAGCACTCTATCCACCATATCACTAGTTGCCCCCAGCTGAGAACACTACAAAATGTAATCTAGGGTTCGTCGGTTCTAGGATGAGCTAAATTGTCACATTATTTCCTCAGTTACTTATCTCCTCTTCCAACTAAAGAAGAGATCTCTGTGCCTATTTGGGTCTACCAGAGTCAGTATCTGTTTTGAGCAGGTATCCTTGAATATTTGGCCATTTTTCCTTGCCCCAGTGTATGATAACACATGGAAATGGAGAACACTCATTCATTCCCTTGCCAGGCTCTCAAACAGAGGTATACAGGGCCTTAAATAGCTATGGAATTTCCTGCCCCACTAGAGACTCCCCTCTTCTGTGGGCTTTCTACCTGTACAGATCTGGAAGCACATTTGTACACTGTTCATCAATTCAATCCTTAGGAATCTCATTGCTAGTTTAATTTTTCTTTTGCACTGCATTTGCACTGGCTGGGCAGGGCCTGACTCTACTTAGGTTCAAGCAAAGTGGTAATGGTTTTTGTATTCATTCTTCATTGCCAAAGAAGACCATGCCACTAGAGAAATGATGACATGACTTGCACTTGACTTTGTTTTGAGTGAGGGAGGGCTGTGCAGGTCACCAGCCTCACTTCTCCTCCTGAGCCATCTGAATCCAGTGACCAGATATTCATCAGGATGACTGGAGATGACCCAGGATGCACTGGGTTAGGATAGGGAAGATAATAGAAGGGACAACAAATTGGGGAAAGGGATAATCAGAAGCAAAGACTAGGGTGGGATGATAGGTCAAGGGAGAGAATGGAATAAATGAAGGGCAGAAGAGGACAGAGGGAAAGGTGGTTAGTCTTTTACAACGTAAATATTATGGAAGTGCTTTGCATTGTTACACATGTATGATCTATATTGAATTGCTTGTTTTCTCAGTGAGGGTGGGTGGGGAGGGAGAGGGAGAATATGGAACTCAAAGCTTTAAAAATGAATGCTAAAAATTGTTGTAGTATGCAACTGGAAATTAAGCTGTATAGGCAATGGAGTATAGAAATCTATTTTACTCTACAGGAAAATAGAGGGAAAGGGGATGGAAGAAGGTAGGAAAGAGAACGGGGGACAGACTGGAGGAAGGGGTGGATGGGTCACATGCTGCCCTGGTGTAGGGGGTGGGGAAAGATAGGTAGAAAACTTTGAATTCAAATTCTTGTGGAAGTGAATGTTAAGAACTGAAAAATAAATTATATTTAAAAATACAAAAATAAAAAAAGTATTTCAAAGCTAAAAAGAAATAAAAAAAGTTTGGAAAAGGGGTAAGTTTAGAGGGAAAGATAATGTAAAGAAATCTGATTACAACCCATTCATTTCCATTCCTTTCATGAGACTCACACAGTTCCACCCAAAAGGAAAAAGAAGGTGAGGGTGGGGCTGTTACTCCTAGGTAACTGCCACATAACATCCTCTGAAAGGCAACTGCTCTAGCCATCACGTGATCTAGGAGACAAGGAGTAAGTATACATTTGGATGGGAGAGAGGCCCTGAGGCTTCCAATGGCATCACCAAAGCTGTCTGGTAGATTGGAAGGCTGTGGATTGAGGGGTGAAGGTGGTTCTTATATCCTCAACTCACTTAGACTTCAAAGTCCTCTTCAATATGTCCTTCCCATATCTCAGGTTCAGTGATCTTCCCAATCATGAACCCACCTTTTCTTAGAGCATGCAGAATTGGAGCCTGCTATTCTGCAACTTACCCTAAATTTTGGGGACTTTCCAAGGACACATGCAAAGTTGTGTTCTTCAATTCACTTTGTCACCTCCAAACTACCCTGGCACACTGTTCTCTGACACACTTAATCCACTCTCTTTTAGAACTTCTACTTTGGGGTTCAGCTGTGCTAGCAGATCAGTTAGTGAATACAAAATCACATGGCCCACCATGTCTAGCCAGCCACAGACCCCCAGACCATGCCTTCAGATTATCTTCAGCTGTCTTCCCTACCACTCATATATGTACATCTTCCACTATAACTTTTTATCTGAGAATTCTAATCAAATCAATACTAACATTGCTTCTAGAACATGCAATCGCCTATGGCATCACTCATCCTGCTTGTGACTTCCTAAACCAAAATATCCTCCCCTGACCACAGCTTCCCTATGTGTTTTGTGTCCCTCTATTAGAATATAAATTCCTTCATAACAAGGACTATATTGCTTTTGAATCCTAATCAATCAATAAACATTTTTTAAGCATCTACTATGTTGCCACATCCCATGCTAAGTGGTGAGAATGCAAAAGGAGGCAGGACAGGACAAAAGAAAATAATTAACACAGGGAAGGTATTAGAATTAAGGATATTTGGGGAAAGCTTCCTATAAAAATGAGATTTTAGTTGAGACATAAAGGAAACCAAGAAAGTCAGGAGATAGAATTACGGGAGAGGACTCCAGGCATGGACAACAGCTAGAGAAAATGCTCAGAGCCAAGAGATGGAGTGTCTTGTTCAGCAAACAACCAAGAGACATTTGTATCCCCAGAATTAAATGCAGTACTTGGCACATAGTAAATTTTTAATAAATGCTCTTCATTCACTCACTCACTCATCCCACTCAGTGTGGTCCTGCCCTCTGCTCTTTGATTAGAGTAGGAGTAATAGCCCCCACCCATCCCACCATCCCTAAATCCTTTGCCTTTTTCTAATGTTGTAACCATCTTCTATCCTAGTACCTATCCATTTGTGCCAACATCTTTTCTCCATGGAACTGTGATGGATTGATGGACAATTAATTAATCAACAAGTAGTTATGGAGCATCCATAATGTAATAGACATTGTGCTAGGGACAGAGAATACAAGTTAAAAAAAAAAGAATGAGAAATGATCCCTATTTACAAGGAGTTTATATTCTAATTAAGGAGATTCCTGTGCACTCTTCACCTTACCCATCATATACCTAGCTAGTTTTTATTTTATTTTAGAAATGCCATTTCTTATACAAATTTACCTCCATTTACTAACTTTCATTTAAGTTTGCAATATTTCTATGAAGTAGCAGGTACCTAATCTCAAAAGCTTTTATCAGAGGCCACATATGTATAGGAGAGAGTATTTCTGTGAATGTGTACACATATGCATTTACATATGACTCACTTATTGTTAGGAAGCTATCAATCATTTTAGAACTTATTTACCTAATACTATTATGGGGAAGTAACTGGATTATTTTGAGAATGGGAGTTTACGTATAAATGAAGAGAAATTTTCCAGTCTCACAAAACTTGTTTTTATTTTTTAAATGATTTTTGAGGCTGGTCTCTCTGTTTCTCTCAGACTGAAAGTGCAGAGGCCATACAAGGGCCGAATTCCACTACTGACTGGCACAGAAGCTTTTTAATTTTTCCATTTTTTCCAACCTAGGCCAATCTATCCCACTTTGAGCATAGTGGCCCTCTGCTCTCAAGAGCTGACCATATTGATGCAGGACTCGGTGGGGACTTCTGATTGGCTTTAGCCCTACTGCAGCTCAGAATTCCAGAGGTCTTGTGACTCACCATCTTCAGCCTTTCTACCTGGAGGGACTATAGGCATGCACCACTGATTCTGGTTCAAAAGTAATTTTTAAAGAGACATTCTGCCTATATCTAACACTATTTCCTCCTTTCTGAATCCCATAACCTCTTTATATTTTCAGTTTATATATTAGAAAAACAATTGGTCCTCCATTGAATAGCTCATGTGGCCTAAAACATTCCTTTGTAACAGATTTTCAGTGTCTAGGTTATAGAGTGTTGGGTGGCTGAAGATAAATTTGTAGTGATGTGCAGATGGTCAGAAGTACCAGCAAAGCGTTTCCCAATTGGTTCTCAGGTCCCTAATCACACTGACTAAATAGGACTGGGGTGGAATGAAAGACAGGAGAGAAGAACCAGTTAAGGGTCTTTCCATAGACCCCTTCTGGCCTTTCTTGAAACAGGTAAGCCACCAAACTAGTTTGTACCCAACTGTTTCCATATTGTTTTTGCAGAGAAGGGAATGGAGTACTTTTCAGAAGAATAAGGAAAAACTCAAGTACTTAAACCTGTCTCAACTTTTGTTGGGACAGGTATTGTGAACAGCCAGGAGAGGGAAGATACAGAGTACTATAAACACTGAGAGTACAAACAAAATCTAACACAAAATGTATTTTGTCAGTAAACAAGTATGCATTTTAATTTAATATTTCAGGATAGTAAAAAAAAAAAAGGTGATTCTGAAAAATACCATAATTGTACTCCTATGCTTGCTTTAACCATGAAAACTCTTGCGTATTTTGAAATGTTGTGAATGACTTGTTAAAATGAGCAAACTTGTGTAATGACTCTGTCCCCATGGTCTTAGTGGTCACTCTAGGCAAGGCAAGATACCCAGCATGCTGTAAACTAGCATTTCATACCAAAAGATCTTGGACCCCAGAAGCTTATGAGTGACTAGAGCTGTGTTCCATATAGTAATACACAGAAAACTATTTTTTACCCAAAGCTGTTTAAAGGAGCTTTCAAACATGGTAACTTGTTACTTGAAGATGTTTTGCAATCTTTTTTTTTTTTTTGCTCTTATAACAGACCAGCGTCTTGCACAGTAACCACATCCTCTCTCTTCAGCTGCTTCTTCTTTCCTGCCAGTCAATTACAACTCAAAGAGATGCTTTGAGAGTGAACTTAGGACAAGTGGTGAAGTGGAACCGATTCCAGTGATCCAGACCTACTTCATTCTTTCCTTTTTCTCTCTAAGAGAATATGTTTATATGAGTCTAACCACTTTTCCAAAGGAAAAGGAAAAACACAGCTCCCCAGATTTCTTCAGGGAAGGTTCTAAGACAGGAAATGTTCTCCAGGGATCAGACCTTTGACAGATCATTTTCTACAGTTCTAACATGTCAACTACTCCAGGAACTCACCAGTCATCAACTCCTACAGAATGATTCACCTGAAGTAAACGAAGATGATGATTCCTAAACTGCATTATCTTGGAGAGTCTTGGATTTAGAACACACCTCCTTTCTAGGTCCTTATACTGCAGAGAGTAGCTGCTGTATATAGGTTTTCCTTTAAACTATACTCAATACCTTTTTTTTTAACTGAAAACAACAGAAATATTAACATAACGAAAGCAGGAGAGGAGCAAGGAAACAATCACCTGATATCAAGTTAGGTAACTCATCTTAATAATGAATAACCAAAGAAGTTTGGCATTGATAATCATATGCTGGGATTTGGATTCAGGAAGAATTGGCCAGGAAATTTACTAGCTCGATGACCCTGAACAAGTCAAAACCATTGAAGCCTCAGTTTCCCTATCACAAAATGGGGATAATAAGATCTACATTACTTATTTCACAGGGCTATAGCAAAGATGAACTGAAATAATATATGTAAATGGCTTTTTTAAAAAAAACTTGAAATGCTACAGAAATGTCAATTATTATTTAAAAAATCATCTATTTATTTTTCAAAATGCCCATGCGAAGATAGAGCTAAGGCAGAAAGTGATAGGGAATGGGTCTAAGATTGCATAGAGTACTTACTTACAGGTAAGGAAATTCCCTCTACCAATGCAGATTAAAATATTCTGAAATGTAGAATCTTGGAGAGTTGCTTAGAACACTGAGAGGCTGCAACTTGCCCAGGGTCACAAAGGCATGTCACAGGCATGACTTGAACACAGGTCTTCTTGACTTTCTGGTAGTTCTCTAGCACTATCCCACTTTGCCTCTGAAGTCAGAAAGCAAGAGGAATCCTCCAGAACCTTTCATGGTGTTCTAGAATTACTGAAAACACATGTTATTCTGTCACCATGAAGAGGCAATGGTGATGGATAGACAGGCAGAGAGACAGACAGACAGAGATAGATAGATAGATAGATAGATAGATAGATAGATAGATGATAAGCTTTAGACATATCAATGTCCAACTTGTTGAGTGAGAGGGTCAGAAACTTCCCCTATCAAAATCATGCCAGTAGAAACACCCAATGCACCCAAATTCAGCTGCTTTCTATTCATGGCAGCCATGACCCTTGGTTATTAAATAAAGATGGGTAATAGTTACTGTAACAACAGTGCAACAGCCAGCTGTATCCTATAACCTCTCCTTTCCCTCAGTGAACTTTCCCAGGACTATCCCAATCTCTTACAAATTATAAGGCTCTGATTATTCTTTCCCCTTATGGTCATCCTCACCCCTTGTCAAATCCCTTTCTTCTTTTCCCTCAGATCTTCGCATTGGCCATGTAAGCAAAAGCTGTCCAAGAGATGGAACAAGAAGTCACAGAGGCATAAAAGATGATGAAACTCAGAATGACACCATTTTCAGGTTGAGAGGCACCTTAGGAATTATAGAGTACACCTTCAAGATTTTAAACATGGAGAGCAGTAAACAGCCTTGGGCAAGGATACATAGCTAGTTCAATTTCAGAACTGGAACTTGAACCCAGATCTCCTACCAGAGGTAGGGAACCTGGAGCCTTGAGGCCACATGTGGCCCTCTAGGTCCTCAAGTGTGGCCCTTTGAATCTAAACTTCACAGAACAAATCTTGTTTGGATTCAGTCAAAGGATCACATTTGACAGCCCAGGGGGCCACATGTGACCTTGTGGATTTTCAAAAAAACCTACATTCATTCATTCAACTTCCGTTGATTAAGCTTCTATAAGAGTCTGCTGCTTGTTCTCCCTGCCTCAAGTCTCTCCCTACTTCAGACAATGATCAAAGTGACCTTCATAAAAGTACAGGTCTGATCATGTTACCCCACTACTCAAAAAACTCCAGTAGCTCCCTATCACCTCCATAATTAAATGCCTGTTTGGCATTCAAAGCCCTTCAAAATCTGTCCCACCTACTTTTCCAGTCTTCTTACACCTTATGCCCTCCCTGCTCTCCCCACCACCGCCATTTATATACACATTGGTCTCCTTTTTGTTCCTTGAAAAAGACTCCATTTTCCAACTTTGGGAATTTTCACTGGCTTTCTCCCTATGCCTAAAGTGCTCTCCTTCCTTATTGTTCCTCTCTTGGCTTCTCTGGCTTCCTTCAAGTCCCAGCTAAAATCCTATATTCTACAATCCCTCTGAATGCCAGTATCTTCCCTCTGTTGATCATCTCCATGTGACCTTGAATATAGCTCTGTTTGTGCATAGTTGTTTACATGTAGTTGCTCTCTCCCCATTGGACTATGAGCTCCTTGAGGGCAGGAACTGTCTTTTTATCTTTTTATTTTTTTGTATCCTTAGCACTTATCACAATGCCTGACACACAGTAAGTACTTAATAAATTTTCATGATTGAGTGCAGGACATTGCCAGACATTGACTTTGCCAAAATTTTAGAAGGTACTTCTACATAGCAAAGTAACACAAAGATCCTATTTTGGAAGAGGAGCTTTTTAATTTCTTTGATGACAGCAATGAAAACACATCTAAAGCTGACGGAGTTCAAGGTGGAGAGATCACCAACTAAGAGTAGGTGGGATAGGACCCAAAGGTAACTATATATATAAGGTTGCTTATAAGACCCCAACCTAATGTTAACCACATTTCCTTGACAAAGAGAATAGCAGAGGTGAGTCATATGTCTGATTTGAAGAAACCATGAGGAAATGGAAAAGTAACAGCTGACACTCAAAGGTCTGAGGGAAAATGAAAAAAAATTTTAAAGAGTTAGCTAGGACAGAGCTTTGGCAAATGTTGAGTTTCTTGAGAGACAAGCAGGATCCATCCTAGGAGTCTTCTGTTAGAACAGATAGAGAAAGGAAAAATTAGAACTGACATCTGGAGAGTCAGGGAAGGAGAGAGACTGTAATAATTATATAGCAGAGGTATGTTCCGTGAGAGCCCAACTAAGGAAAATAAGAGGAAGAATGTAGGCCCTATAGAAAAGAACTGACAATCAGAGAAAAGAAGGAAGGTAGGGAAGGAGAGACTTATTAGAGTAAGGCAGAAGAAGGAGGGGGAGATGGGGGAACGGGAGGAAGTGTGGGAGGGAAAGCATTCATCAGCATGGATTGTAAGGGAGAGCCTGGATCAAGGTTTCAAATGGAAGACTAGCTGTATGGAATAAGGACCGTGGTGACACTTTTAGCAAGACTCACAGCCAGATTCTTTATCAGGACTCATCAACTGAGGAAGTTTCAGCTGGACTTGAATGTCAGCCAGCTTCCTGATGCCACTGGCTGGAATTTCTCCTTTTCCCATCCCATTAATTATAGGAAGGGAAAGGCAGCAGCAAGCAGCTCCCCCTGAGGGCGCGAGCTCCAGAGTCCTTTAAGAAGCCTATAGGATGTAGCAGATTCAAAATCTCATTGTTGTACTTGCTCTGACGTAAGTGCTGAATACACACCCTAACATTCAAAGACTTGGTCCTGGGGGAAGGCAGCTCCAGGCTGGATCAGGTGCCTTGTTAGGAATGAGCTTTGGGATAAATGATGGTCATGGGAGTACATGACGACAGGCAAGGGCTAATTATTTACCTGAGGGATAGTGACCTAGGGTAGAATGACCCACTAGCTGACAGAGATGGGACAGCTGGATTGCAGATCCTTATAGAAAGAACTCCAGGGAGGCAGCTAGTTTAGAGATGAGATCCTAAAGGGCAGAGTCTGGGTCCCAAAAGGCCACACACTATTCCAGGACCCTCATCTATGTAAAGAGAGAACTAAGAACACAGTGGAACTGCTGGCAAGAAAGCTGGGATGCTTAGAAGGATGTAGTTCATATGATTATATGCGGTTCAAAACTAAACACTAAATATAATAACCTAACATGGACTGGGAAAAAATTTGGGGAAAAAAGCATCTTCCATATTTCATAGCAAAGGTGGGAGACTATGAGTTTGGAATATTGCATGTACTGTCAAGCAAGGGCGGTATGGAGTTTTTTAGTTGGCTGTTTATTTTTGCTGATTTTTTTTCTTTTTAAAAAATCTTTGTTAGAGGGTTGTCTGACTGGGTAGAAGTGGGAAGTGATATAGTGTGTGTGTGTGTGTATATATATATATACATACATACATACATACATACATATGGAAATGATGTCAAAACAAAAAGGCATCTATAGAGAAGAAAAAAAGAGTGTATGTTAAAATGATCTGCTGGGAACCAAATTTAGAAGCCAAAAAGTCAAACATTATAGACGCTAACAAGGCTCTCTTTGGTTAAATGGCTACCAGTTAAAAACCTTTGTGTGGGTGGAGGTTTTTTTCCATTTGTTTGTTTCCTATCTTACTCTCCTCCAATAAGCTGCTGTTTTTGATCTTCTCCAGGAGCCTGAGCAAACAGCCAGGAAGCAGATGTGACTACAACTTTTGCCTTTTCCACCTTCTGAAGCTCTGCAAATGCAAACTTCCTTTAAGTAGAGAGAGCAATCCTTGAGAAGGAGCTTTTTCTAAAGAAAACTTAAGAATCTTCAATAAAAGGGAAAGCTGGGATTTCGGAGGCTCTCCAAGTTTTCTCATGGGTTTTTTTTCCTGTTCTCTTCCTTTGTCTCTCCTGTCTTCACACCTATTCTCCTGACCATCCCCAACGCTAGAATGCTAGTACTAGCTAGAAAAATTTAGAGCAGAAATGTGATTGTGGGTAGGGAGGACCAGCCTATATGGCTATGGTGTTTGAAACCAACTCAGCTCCTCTAGAAGCTTCCTTCCTTCCTTCCTTCCTTCCTTCCTTCCTTCCTTCCTTCCTTCCTTCCTTCCTTCCTTCCTCCCCCCTAATCATTCCCTTTTATCTTTACTTTAAAGGTTATTGGGGGGAAGCCCAGAGGTAAAGAAGGTGGAATCGAAGAGAGGTCAGGTCTTTCAGTGGATTCCATTGTCTTCCATTGTCTTCAACCCTCCCAACTCTACATCTCGGCCTACCTGCTCCAATGTTCAAAACGAGAAAACCCCGGCTGGAAACCCACAGGCCGCCTCCCAGCAGAAGTGAAGGGGTTAAGAGTTTAATAACAGAGGCCACAGAGCAAAGCAGAAGTTAGGCCCAGCTGCGCCCCTCCCCCAGCCTGCCTGCCTCCC
The DNA here is from genome assembly GCF_028372415.1 of Notamacropus eugenii. NCBI lineage: Eukaryota > Metazoa > Chordata > Mammalia > Diprotodontia > Macropodidae > Notamacropus > Notamacropus eugenii. The sequence goes on along the minus strand of NC_092875.1, from coordinate 280,192,482 downwards.
CTTTCCGTGCTGCAGTCCTTTCCTTTTCCACTGGAGAGCCCAGGCAGTACTGCTTTACTCAAGTGCCTCTTTCACCCACTGTGCTCCTGCCCCACTTGTGTGATGTAAAAAAAAATCCTTTTGTTTCCTCTTTAAGACTTCAGCCTCGGGGGCCATTATAGGAGAAGAAAGGTAGCCCAGGCTCTTTTATCCAAAGAACCCATTAAAGGGTTTTCCTGTGTCCAGTTGATCTGCTCAGTTCTGTGAGCTGTTCTGAGAGGCCGACCCCGATGGGACCCCACCACTGCCCCGGGAAGGAACACCAGTGCTTTGGGCCTTGCCTAGGCCTCCACCCCACCCAGGTACTTGGAGGCTTTGTCTGCAAAAGGCCACAGGGAGAAATTGGAACTGCCAATAAGCTACCAGCACGGTCAACCATTTTACTCTCTTCCCGCCCCCATGCTAATTTCTTCCAGCTACCCCAGGAATAAATGAGGGACTAAGGAAACAGTGACAATCTGCACCCACCTGGATGGTGCCTATATTCATGCATACACAAGGCACCCCACAATTCCATCGAATCTAAAGACCAAGGAAATGGGCCCCACCCCCTCTACTCATTTACAAAAGCCTCCTAGCCCTTGAGAGTATTCTTGGACTGTGCCACTGAGTGTCCAGAAGAATGGATGCAAACAGTTGCTCCACTGGGAAAGAATGTAAGAAATTGCCGAAGGTATGCTCCGTATGTATGTGAAGACAGACACAGAAGGGAATGAATGGCGGGCGAGATTCAGATCTCCCAGGATAGCGAGAACCTAGAATTTGGTCAAGTGCCGACTAAAAGAGGGCCTTTTAAACTTCCTGAAGAAGCTGTTTTGCATAATACAGTCTGGGAAACCTTGATGAAAGGCGCTGGAGGTTTCATGTGACTCATCAGAAAGTAATCTAACACCGATTAATTATTTATGTCTCCCTCAAGAACTTGTAGCCCAAAATGCCCACTCTGCATGTGTGCTCTGCATTACCTTGTCTCCCTGTCAAAACAATAACGAGAAGAAACGCCAACAGGCTGAAAGCCCTGCCTGCTAGAGAGAGCTTCTTTGAATTCTGGGTCTGCAGGGGCAGAGGAGGGGGGAGGGGAGAAACAGTTTGGAGCCCTAGCCAGGCTCTGCTCTGGGGTTGGCGTGGGCCTCCCAGCAAATGATTCAGTGGGTGAGTGGGTGGGGGCCCGGGAGGGCTCTAATTTTCTAAAAGCAGGTATTGCATTTAGTGGTAGGGAAGGGAGAAAGGAGGGAGGGCACACATATATCCAATCAGCAAAGAGGCCAGGAAAAAAAAGGTCTCTAAAGGTTCCCTGTTGTATCCATATAAAAGACAATAGATGAAGTGTACATCTCTCTAACTGGAATTCTCCGAAGAGTGGCTTTCTTTCAGATCTTCTGCTCTTTTACCATGAATATAAATATTTTCCCCACTTACCATATGTTGCACATGCACTCCACAGAATTCATTGCCACAGTCATGCTGGGCTCTAGGCGAAGGGAAGGGAATGCCCTCCTCTCACACAAGGATAGGGAGGGGGGAGGAAGAGAGCAGTGTTGTCTAAGGGACAATGTCACTTTCCTCTTCCTCCAGATTCTTTGTCAATTGCTCGAGAAATAATTGACCTCAAGCTACTTCAGTCACAACCAATAGAAAAATGGAATAGTGATGTGTCCAGCTGTTCAAGGGAAGGAAGGCAAGCAGGCTGGAAAACAAAGGTAGCACAGAATAGAGCTGACATGGAAAATATTTAAAGCTTCGTGTTGGAATTCTCAAACAATTCAGGAATTTCATTGTTAGAAACAACTGGAATTCTCTTCTTAACTGTAACTACAAGTTGTACTCCTTTATTTATCTCTTTGAGTAATTTAAAAGGGAATTCCCAACTCCAAAACCCTTGAATGAAGCTGTTTGTTTCTTTTTTTTTTCCTAGCAAGGGCTACATTTTCAATAGTATATTTCCCAATATTCTCCAAAGAATCGCCAGCAAGATGATTCAAGAACTGGGGGGGGAGGGGGGGAGGCTTAAAACTTTAGGGAGCATTGCTTGAATTGTCATTGTTTCTAGACAGAGGAGATAAGGAATGAAAATGGACCTGAGAAGGGGGTGAGAGGTTTGGAAGAAGGAAGATGGGGTGGAGAAATCCAAGAGAAGATTCACACAATTTCCTTCCTCTGTTTTCTTGGTGAGAAGATGGTAAAGAGTGACTTGTTAAAACATACATTGGATTTCAAACCACAAGTTGTCCCATTTACTAAATGGATCCTGCTCCAGGAAGGACTAATCAAGTAAAAATCAATACAGATATTTGATGCCACCAATGTGGTAACAAGCAAGTACAATATCAAACAGGCCTCAAACGCTCACCAGTTCTTAACCTACCACCTGAATGTAGAATATTGCCCTAAGATTGGGGAAGGAAACCATAGGAAAAATTCAGTTACTGCAGAAGCAAAACAAGAGTTTTATCCGAACACATTTTCTCTTCCAACTTTGGGCTAAACTAATCCTATGAGCTAAGGGCTACTGAGTGGCCACAGGACACAAATATACTGTATGGAATATAGGAAAGCCAAGCTTGAAGCAATTGCATGCCCCAGATTTTCTGAACTATTGCTTTTGAAAAGAGAATGTACAGGATGTCCCAGAAAGTCTTAGTATTGTTTTAGGTTTCAATACTTTAAAATGCACTAAAGCTTTTGGTTCACTCTGCATATTTTTATTAAGGTTTACAGTCTAATCTTGTCATTATCCTTAAGCTCAAGAAGCTTCCATAGCTCCCTATTGCCTTTCCAATAAAATACAAATTCCTCAGTTTGGCATTCAAAGTCCTTCACAATTTACCTTTGGAGACAAGAATTCGAATTGCTTTACTTCACAAACTCTACATTCCAGTCAAACTCACCCTTTGCTGCCTGGGAGATCAGCATTCCACACAAGCTATCCTACATACCTGGAATACATCTCTTAGAACAGTCATGTCCTTCAAGGCTCATTTCAGGTACCATCTTCAGTGGGGGAAGTCTTTTCTGATCCCAAGTACTTGTCAGTGCTCCTTTCCTACTCTAGCTATATTTATTGAATCTGTATAGATGTTGCATCCCCTAGCTAGAACATAAATTCCTTGAAGGGGAAGGGCATCCTCAGTAGTAAGAATAGTGTCTGTACTATTGCCACTAATGACATTCAATAAATGTTTGTTGAATTGAATGATTGTAGCATTTAGGGAATATCTATTCCAACCTTCTACCCTCCATTTTACAAGTGAAAAAGCAGCTTCAGAGGGGAAATAAAGATTATACAGTCAACAAGCAGGAGAGTAGTGATTTAATCTAGATCCTCTGACCAGCACCAAAGTCCAGCACTATTTCTCTTTGAAAGGACCATCTATCCTTATGGTCTTCTAGCCTAAAGCATGAAGTTTATGGGAATTATTTCACAAAGATAATTAATCTCTGTGGAAGGCTTTCAGTACATAGAAGCAACTAGCTGGTGCAGCAGATAGAGATCCAGTCCTGAAGTACGGAAAACCTAAATTCAAATCTAACCTCAGACACTCGCTATGTGACGCTTGTTATTTAGTTATTTCAGTTATGTCTGACTCTTTGTGACCCCATTTGGGGATTTCTTGGCAAAGATTCTGGAATAATTTGCCATTTCCTTCTCCAGCTCATTCTACAGATGAGATATTGAGGCAAATAGGGATGAGTGACTTGCCCAGGGTCACACAGCTAGTATGTGTCTGAGGCTGGATTTGAATCTAGAAAGACTCATCTTCCTGACTCCAGGCCTGACATTCTGTCCACTTTACCTCCCAGATGAACAAGTCACTTAACCTCTTTTGCCTCAGTTTCCTCAACTGTAAAACAAAACTCATAATAGCACCTGCCTTGCATGGTTGCAGTGAGGATCTAGTGAGATATTTGTAAAGTACTTAACACAGTGCCTCAGGGCACACAGTATAATAAATGTGTTTCCTTCCTAGGATAGCTTTGGAACTTTCCTCCATTACAAACTGTGTTACCCAGGTAAGAACAGCAAGTCCAACACATTGGTGTCTCCTTCATCAGCCCACAAGAGTTTCTCCTTAGAATTGTAAGGAATGTAAGAGAGGGAGAAAGTGTCATATGGATACATATTAAAAATACCTTTTAAGTTCAACTGAAAATATTAAGAAACAAACATTTCTCCAGTCTAAAATCCTTTCCAGACTTTTTCCTTTAGGAATCTATGTAAAATGTCAAAAACAAAAATTAAGATTGTGGAGAAAATGCCTCTTGTCTAATTAAGGTTGTTGCTTTTCCCCTTCCCTAAAAGGAAGAGTTAAGACTTACTTAAAGGCAACACCTTCTTTGCCCTGACCAAAGAGACTAGTGTATAGATCACCTGGAAGTCCCTTTGATTACCAAGAAACACTTGAAGGAGTGGTCCAGAAAAGATGGAGTCGTTTTTCAGAAGATGAAGGGGCTTGTTTTATTAGATGGAGTAGAAAGTTAAACCAAAGTTGTAGTTAGCCTATGGATAAATGCTTTCCACAATTTAATTCAGCAAACATGTATCAAGTACTTACTGGACACACTGATGATAAAAATGTAACAGTTCTTGCTTTATAGGAATGACTAGCTACAAGAAGGATACAACATATGCACAAGTACATATTTATTTACATATCTATTAAGTAGGTAAATACAAAGTATATACAATGTAATACAAAAACGAAGGGAGCAAAGGATTAGAGAGGTAAGGGAGTGAAGGTGGCTCATCTCATCACCATTCTGCTGAAATCCTAGCCAGTTTTTGAAGGCTGGGCTCAGATGCCACTTCCTCCTCCATGAAGTCTGCCCTGATACCTCATGACAAGAACGTCCTAACCCTTCTTCCCAAGGACCCCACGGTGGTTTACATTTCTTAAAGCCCTTTACTTTGGGGGCCCTTTGGCCTTTATCATTTTGATGCTGCTTACTCATATACCAGTTATTACCTACATGAGGGCAGCTGCAATGTTTTACTTAATCATCTTAGACAGTGCTCTGTATATAACAGATGTTTTTAAAAATGTCTTTTGAAATTATTTTAGTTGGAGGCAGTATGGTACCTGAAAACAACCATGGCCTTGGAACCAGAGAACTTCTATTCAAATCCTGCTTCTGACGTTTACCCCTCATGTAACCTGGGCTCAGTCCCTTAGACTCACTTTCTTAGATCTAAAATGAGAGGAACTGGACTCTGAGGTTCCTTCCTGTGATTCTAAACTGGAGTCATGGGGAGAAGTCCTGGGATGAGTCAGAGACCAAATTTTGATGAGGCTCTGCCATCAACTAGCTATGTGATTGCGCTCAACCTCCATTTTCTTAACTGTTTAAAAAAGAAAAAACCTGTTGTACTAGACAATTTCTCAGGGTCCCTTTTAGCTCTAGCTTCTGATGCTATAAATTAGGGGTGTCTTCAAGTAATATTAGAAAAAGTGATCCAGTAAAGTCACAGAAAATTCTGGGTAGAATTAATGAGTAATCATAACTTACATTTATATCGCACTTACTTTGTTCCAGGCACTGTGCTAAGTGCTTATAATTATCATTTCATTTGATTCTCATAACAAAATTCTCAGATAGGCGCTTTTATTTTCCCAATTTTGCAGATAAGCAAACTAAGGAAGACATAGATTAAGTGACTTGCACTGGGTTACACAGCTAGTAAGTATCAAAGGCTGGTTTTAAACTCAGATTTTCCTATCCCTAGACCCTGTACTCTATCCACTGTACCATCTAGCTACAACTAAGTGATAACTTAAAAGCAAATTTTAAAAAGGAAAAATACTTTCCATCACTATAAAAGTGTTCAAATAAGTATAACACACTTATATACATAGGAAGAGGAATCAGAGATGGGAGAAGACAGACATGTGACCTTAATATTTAAAGCCTAGGTAACTGGGATACTAACGAGAAAGGGGATGTTTTGGAGAAAGTTAATGAGCTCATTTTTAAAGAAATAAAATTTAAAATAATAATGGGAAAACCAAGTGGATTTCTAGTAGGCAGGTTAGAAATACTAGCAATATTGGTATACAGGAAAGAAGAGAGGGCTGGAGATTTGAAAGTGATCTACATGATGTTGATCGCTGAAGCAATGGGGATAGATAAGAATTCCAAGTGTGAAAGTATAGAGAGAATTTGGAGGCTGATACTTAATCTTGGGAAATGCTTATTGTTGGGAAGGAAAGGGGGCAAAGGAGAGGCCATGGGGCATTGTGATCATGCCATCACCAAGAAATGTTCCAGATTCATGTCTGAATGTGAAATCATCTGAAAGTCCTTTATCTGTTTATAATCTGTTGCTATCCCATCTCCCCCTCAGCCTCACAACTGCAGACCCTATTCTTTGTTCTCAACAATCTCCAGTTGCTCTGGTCCTCAGTTCTTTCCCTGACAAAGCAACTGACTGCACTATTCCCTTCCCCCATTTTGGCCCTATGATGAATCTGGGCAATTCTAAACTGCTCTCTTCTCTCAAGTCCCTTGCTTCTTGATCCTATTGAAAGCATTGTCCTTCCAAACCCCCAGTCTTGGATCATTCCCATCATCCACTGCCTTTATTCCTGAAGTGCTGCTGAATAAAACTGGAGAAAATCATGAAACTGTCCTGAAGGTGCACTATAAATTTATACTACATGATCTCAACTGGGTGCTCACTGCAGGAAGGTGAAATTCTTACACCTCTCTAACTGAATCATTATCCCATTCACCAAAGTCACTTATCCAAACTGTTCCACACCTCCCATAGTGCTCTCCCCCCCCCCCCCCATCAGAAGACATTTCATGGAAACACTGAAAAATATTGAGTGTTTAATAGGAAGGTATATGGAGAACCTGTATCAGATTCCATGCTGTCTTGGGAAGGGAGGGAAGAGGGGAGAGGGAAAATTTAAAACTTATGATAGTGAATGTTGAAAACTAAAATAAACTAATAGAAAAATTTTCATTCACAGAATAGCTCCCTCTTCTCATCAATTTCTCATGTCACATCACTCAGATGCTTTCTCCTACTATCTCCTCATTCACCTATCTCATATAAGGAAGTAGCCTTTCTCCTTGCCAAGACAAACCCCTCTATATGCACAAATGATCCAATTCCACTGCCATTTCTCCAGCAGACTGAACCCTCTGTCATCCTGACTCTCTCGCTAACCTTCAATATCTCCTTGTCTACTACTTGCTTTCCTATTGCCCACAAACATCCCAGTTTCTCCCCCCATCCTTAAAAGACCCTCACTTGATACATCTCTTCCCTGCAATCTCTCCTTTTTTATGGCTATACCCTTTGGGAAGATTACAATAATAGGTGTCCCACTTCCTTTACTCTCATTCTTTTCTTAAGTCTTTGAAGTCTAGCATCTGACATCATCGTTCAACTGAAACTGTGCGTCCAAATCTAACAGCATTTTCCCAATCCTTAACTTTTTTTTTACCTCTCTGCAGTCTTTAACACTACCCATCACCATCTTCTACTTGATTTTTCTCTCTTCTTTAAGTTTCATAACCCTTGTCTCTCCTGCTTCTTCAACTCCCTGTCAAAGACCTTTTTCTTAGTTGTCTTTGCTGGACTCTCACCCAGTCATGCCTGCTAATCATAGCTATGCCCCAAGACTGCTCTGGGTTTTCTTCTCTTCTATAGTATGAGTTCATCAATTCCCATAGATTGAATTATCAATTCTCCAATCTATTTGTCCAGACTTATCTTCTCTTCTGACCTCTGGTCTCATATCTTCAGTTGCCTATTGGGCATCCCAAACTGCATTCCCTAAAGATATCTTACACTCAATATGTCCAAAGCTTAATTCATGCTCTTTCCTCAAACCCTCCCCTCTTTCTAACTTCTCTATTACTGTCATAGGTACCATCATCTTCTCAGTTTCCTAGACTGTAGGTATGATCCTTAACTCCCTACTCTTTCTCACTCCCCATATCCAATCAATTATCAAGTCCTATCACATCTATAGTCTCTTGGATGTTATGCCCCTTTCTTTCTTCTGACACTATAACCACCTTGGTGAAGGTCACATCACTTCACACCTGGCCTATCAAAATAGCATTTTGATTGGTCTCCTTTTCTCAAGTCTCTTCCCTACATCAGTCCATACTGTATTCAGGAAGAAAATGGTCTTCCTGAACCCCAGATCTGACTATCTGAACCTTCTATTCAGTAAACTTCAGAAGTTCCCTTTAGCTCCAGGATCAAATATGGAATTTGCTGTTTGGCTTTTAAAGCCCTTTAGCTAAAACCCCAACTTGTGCATGAAGTCTTTTCCAGTCTTTCCTAATGCTAATACTTTCCTTCTGAGAGTATCCCCATTTTATCCCATACATATCTTGCACCTGGTTACTTGCATTTTGTCTCCCCTATTAGACTGAGTTCCTTGAACTCCAGGTACTGAATAGGTGATTTATAAATGCTTTTTGACTAACCTAGTGATTGACTCATGAGTAAACAATGGTTAAGTTCATCATGCTCTGGGTTTATAATGAACAAGTTCAATCTGGAGAGGGAACACAAAATATCACATATCTCCAGCTTGTTTTGCATTTACCCTGTATTACCTCAATGAACTCTAGAACTATAGCTAAAATCTAAAGATAGAGGTAAACAGATTCCCAGATATGAGTAACAGAATTCCCAAATTCTGCAGAAGCACTTAAGGTAACAGTGCATATCAGTTATAGGAAGGTCAAGTCAACAAAAATTTATTAAGCACCTACTATGTGTTGGGCATAGTACCGAATGCTAGGGATACAAAGAAAGTCCCTGCTATCAAGGAGCTCACAGTCTAATGGAGGAGACAACATGAAAATAGCTTACAAACAAGATATATATAGGCTAACTTGGAGATAATCCAGCATTAAAGGAGATTGAGAAAGGCTTCTTGGAAAAGGTTAGATTTTAGCTGAGACCTGAAGGAAAACATTCTATGCAAAAGAAAAAGCCAATGAAAATTCAAAGATTTGAGAGATGGAGAGTCTTGTCAAAGGAACAGCAAGGGGGCCAGGGTCACTGGTTCACAGGGTAAGTGGAAGGAAGTGGGGTATGAAAAGAATGAAAAAATAGAGACAAGGTCAAGGTAAGGAAGGGCTTGGGAAAGCCAAACCAAGGATTTGATATCTAATCCTGGAGTTCATAGGGAGCTAGTGGAGTTTATTGAATAGGAAAATGACACCTCTACTTACAGGAATGACTTTAGAAGCTCACTTTGATAGCTGAATGGAGGATAAATTGGAGTGATGAGAGACTTGAGGCAAGGAGACCAACCAAAAGGCTAGTGCAAAAAGTGTTTCATCCCACAGAAATGCATATGAAAGGCCCACAAGTCAAAGGCTCAAAAGAATTACAAAAGCCATAAACAATTGATACAATTCATCTATAGTGATCCCCACCTTCCACCAGGGCCTTATATAGCCTCCAAGACTCATAGCTCCATTCTATATCTTGGGGTCTTCTAAGAAGAAAGGCAATTCTGAGATTCCTAGACAGTTACTTTCTCACCCCAACATTTTTTCAGTATGACATAGATAGACAGACAGACAGATAGATGAGATGTGTATAAGTAGAAAGATGGATAGCTATTTTAATATAATTGATTTCCTTTGTAACCCTATATATTTTATTATATGCATTTAAAACAAGCATCCCTTTTGTTTCTAGAGTTCTCAATGTAAGGTGTTCCAAGAGAAAACGCAAGAAGGACTTGCTCAGGTCCCAAGCATCCACTAAAACCAATTGCCATGAGCTGCTATGACTAAGAAGAAGCTGTGCTATAGTAACAAGACAACAGAAAGTGAGAGTTGGAAACAAGGGGATGCTGGCAAATGTTTAACTGTGCACAGAACACACTTTCTCTGTTGGTGGTTTTCCAAGATATAACATAAATGCTCAAATTGAAAAATTTAACACTAGGCTCTGGCCAGCCTCTAAGAGCTGTCTCCAGCACACCAATTGCCTATACTTTCATCTTCTATGTACTTTTTGGGGGGCAGGTAGGTGGTGCAGTGAGTCAAGAAGACCTAAGTTCAAATGTGGTCTCAGATAGTTATAACCCTTGGCAAGTCACTTAACTCCATTTGCCTCAGTTTCCTCATCTGTAAAATGAGCTGGAAAAGGAAAGGGCAAACCACTCCAATATCTTGGTAAGGAAACTCCAAAAGGGGTAGTGAGTTGGACAAGACTGAACAACATAGTTCTTTTTAAAATCCAAATTCTTTAGTGGGTTCCCTCATGATTCACATTCGTCTCTTCAGATAACTCCACTTTTTCCTCCTCATTGGAATTATTCATTTTTTTCATGTTTAGAATTTCTTCCTTGAGCATTTTTCATCCCTCCTTGGTTCACTTCCCTGGAAGAATTTCAGCCCAAGGCAGCCTACCTGTATTTCCCATGAGCCACTTGCTTTAGAATCAGAAGAACCACATCGTCAAGTTCAAGTTTGTCACTAATTAACTGGGTAACTTTGGTGGCATCTTCACTTCTCTTGGTTTTCTCCTTTGTAAAATGAGAGTTGAACTAAATAATAGGTTCCCCAAAAGGTGATACCACCCCCTGGGGAGCACTGGAGCGATCCAGGGGGCAGTCGTAGACTTGGATATACTTGGGGGGTATTGAATAAAACTAAGGGGGTGATGGGAGCATAAAGGAAAAAGAGAAGATGAGAAAATTTTGAAAAACCATTCATACATGTTTCATCTGTTGTATAACAGAGTTAAAGTTGTAGTGATTACATGATTTTCCAAATAAACACACAAAATACAAGTTAAAACCTATGAGTGGTCAAGTCTGACAACAGATCTTAAAAAGCTCCTGTTGGCAGGTGAGTGTTGCACATGTCGGGAAGTCCAGCATTCATCAGCAGAAATAGGCGAGTATGTTGACTTGTTTACAATACAGTACTATATGATTACATGACACAATATTGCATCATCAAAATTTAAATGCAGGGAAAAACCCCACAAATTTACAATAAATTATTAAATTTAAGATGTCGTTTTTACAGATATATTTTTTAATTATGCAATTTTTAAAAAACTGTTAAAAGATTAAAGAAAGTAGAGGTGGAGTCGCTGAGTAATTTTTTTAAAAAAAGGGGCAGTGGGCCAAATAAGTTTAGGAATCTCTGAAATCAAATGACTTCTTTAGGTGAATTCCAGCAATGATCTACAATCTCCATAAAATAATTACCTATAGCGTGTGAAAGAGTGTGAATGTTTCAGAGCTCTTCTGAGGTTTGGGGGCTAGTAGTCTCTGCATGCGTAAAGGCCAGAAATACAGTCATACAGGTAGAACATGGCATGTCAACAAGCATTTAGTAAGCTCCTACTATTTGTCAGACACTAGGTTAAGTGCTAAGAAAATGACAGAAGGTGAAAACAGTCCCTACCCTTTAGAAGCTCATAATCTAGTGGGAAAAACAACATGTAAACAACCATGTACCATCTTGTACAATCCTTTGCATGCAGGTTACTATGTATCCTGTACATACAGGATAACTTACGGGTAATCTCAGAAGGAGGGCATTGCAGAAGATGAAATTTTTAGCTGAGACTTGAAGGAAGCCAGAGGGCAAGGAAGTGGGAGAGAATGGGGGTCAACCAGTGAAAATCTGGAGTCAGGATATGAGGGTCTTGTGTGAAGAACTGCAAGGAGTTCAGTGTCATTGAATGATGGAATCCGTGGAGTGTGAGAAGGTGTGAGAAGACTGGGAAGGTAGGAAGGGGCTAGGCAGTAACAGTCTTTAAAAGCCCAGAAGAAGACTTTTGTTTTTGATCCTGAAGTTAATATAGAAGTCCTGGGATTTACTGAATAGGGAGGTGACATGATCAGTTGCACACTTAGGAATATCACTTTGATAGCTGAGTGGAAGATGTACCAGAGTGGTAAGCGACTAGAGCCTGAGAGACCAACCACAAAGCTATTACAATAATCCAGGTATGAAATGATGTGCCAAGATGGTGACAAGGTCAGCAGAGAGAAGGAAGCGTATATGAGAGATGTTGTGAAAATAGAATGGACAGCACTTGACAAGTGATTGGCTGTTGAGCGGCGTGAGGAATAGGGGATGGCACCTGGATTGCTACCCTGGATGACTGGGATGATGGTGGTGTTCTCAACAGTAATAGGGAAGTTTAGAGGAAAGGAGAGTTTGTGGGAGAAAGATAATTAATTCAGTTTTGGACATGTTGAGAGTAAGATATCTATGGGACATGCCCCTAAGACAGTTTGAGATGCCCAATAAGCTGCTGGAGAAGGTCAAGACAGAGGTTTGGACTGGATTAATAGATCTGAGAACCATAAGCATAAAAATGATCATTGAAACCATGGGAACTGGTAAGATCACCAATTGAAATAATATGGAGAGTGAAGAGAAGGGGCTTAAGACAGAGCCTCAAGGGACACACATGGATAGCTAGCTTGATCTGGATAAAGATCTAGCAAAGGATAGTAAGAAGGTGTGGTCAGAAAGGCAGGAGGAGAACCAAGAGAGTGCAGTGTCAGAAAAACCTTGAGAGAAGAGAACTTCAAGGAGAAGAGAGTGATGAACAGTGTTGAAGGATACAAAGAAGTCAAAAAGGATGAGGATTGAGAAGAGGTGATTAGACATGACAATTAAGGGGTCAATGGTGATTTGGAGTGAGCAGTTTCAGTAGAAGAGACAATGGGCTTAACCACTGAATTTAGCTTACAATATTAATATATATTAATCAATAGGGGAAGAAAAATACTTAAGGTGCTAAAAATTGGGAATCCAAAACTATTTAGTATTTTCTGAGCTGAAAATCATTACCTAGCTCATTACCTAGCCTTCAGAGATAAACATTTTAGAGATATAGGGAATAAGCTAGGGCAAGGTCTCTGACATAAAGTACCTACTTCCCCTTGATCAGAGAGAGACGAGGATTTCAGCTAGATCTGAAGAAGGAGATGATGAGTTCATGAGTCCAGTGGTACAAGATCTGGTAGAATGGAGTTAAGAACAGTAACCAGCAGCCTGGATGATGGGTCTGTCTGAACAGTTTGAAGTAGAGTCTGTGAGATAGACCTGGGCATCAGTTGGTTGGAATCTCCAGAAGACATCAGCAGACACAAAATACTGGATGTGTGAGTTGCTTCTCCACATCTACTTCCTCTTCAGGGGTGCACTGGAGCCAGCTTGGCTCCCAAGACCCGATTATTAAATTTTTAGTATGAGCATTTGCACCTTGAAAATTGGCAAATGATGCAAATCAAGCCTTGATTAGTCTTTTGTTGATTGCCTAGACAAAAAAAATGATGGGGAAAATGTTAATGAAACAAATTAAACTTAAAAGCGTGCCCTCTATATATCTCTATTTTCTGGAAAACTGATTATTAAACATTTCCCAACACAGTTCTATACATACTGCTACATGTATGAGCCATGATCATGTGTGTTCCCAACACATATGCCCTTCCCATATATTTCCTACATGCATCCACTCTTTCTACTCATGTTGTACACAATTACAGAGAGTGAACTTCAGATGCAGGGAGGGAGATGTTTTGTTGCTACTTTTCTTTCTACACCATTTCATTAAATACCTTTTTATGTGTACTCTGGCTGACTCTTAAAGGTAAACACATTGGTAGGGGCTGATGAGCTGTAGTTTTAGTAGATTTAGAATTAAAGAATTTTTTGTACCTAAATTAGCTGTTCTCTGGGGGTGCACTCTGAGAGCTGAGGATGCCCCGGGCATTATATGTGCAAAATGTTGGGATAGGAGAGGCAAGTAGCTTAGGAAGAGAGAAATATAGCAATGACAAATAAGACACATGGAGAGCAATCCCATAAATCTAATGCTTTTTAGGGGGGAAGGGAGTATTGTAGCTTTTATCATGTCTCATATCCCCAACTAAGCTACAAGCTCCTTGAGATTCTTGTTTGCATCTTATGTATTTTTACCTTCCTTATAGTGCTTAACTCATAGTAGGCCCTTAGCGAGTATTTGTTGCATGATTTGATTCATTTAAAAGTTAAATTGGTTTTAAAGCAATTTTTGCCCCTTCCTCAGTGAGAGTTCACCCCCTCTCTGACGGTTGTGTTCCTTTTCCCTGTAATATTTGGAATGTTAGGAATATCTACAGCATTCTAAGAGTTAAGGAGCTCCCATGGCTTTAAAAAGATGTTCACCGTTGGAGATGGTATTAAATGCTTCTCCAAAAGGGAAAAGTCTAAAGGAAAAAAGGGAGTAAGGAGGAGTGGGGCTTCTCATTTTATGAACAGCTCAGCAGTGGCGGTGCTCCAGTCAGCTGCTCCACCCCAGCACAATCTTGCAGCAGGGAAACCTGCCTGTGGCCTCCTCATTTAACCCTTCCATAGCCCTCACTTCAATAAAATACTGAGAAAAAGATCAGAACAACAAGTTGCCCACTGAAGGGGGGGAAAATAAAAGACCGGTTTGAATGTTGCTCCACCCCTGACTTTCTTCCCCCAAAGAGCCTTCTGTTCAAAGAAATTAAAGGACTGCTAGCAGTTCACAAACTCAGGACAGAAGAGCTTTGCTATATAGCTGCTGAATGGATTGTGGGTAACCAGACATTGAACATTTTTTCTGCTTGTGAACTTTTGGAGACCACACGAATGAAAGAGTATTTGTCCCTGGACAAATACTCGCTGCAGAAAGCAAAGAATTCTGCCTTTAAGAGGAAGTGGATCTTGGCTTTGTAATTTCTTTTTTGTTGAGAGAGACAGAGAGAGAGACAGACTAGAGAGAGAGAAAGAAGGGGGTGAGAAGGAGGGAGGGAGGGAGGAAGGGAGAGAGACAGAGAGAGAGAGAGAGAGAACCAACTTACATGACTTACTTTTCAGATAAAAGAACCTTGACTAATATGTTGAATATTGCTAAGGACTTGTGTTTACTTGTTCCTATGCCACAGTGGTTGAAAAAAATGTTATTTTTGAAAAATAAAAACCCACATAAGCTTCCATATGTTATAGTCTTCTTCCTCTTCCTGTCTCTCAGTTTTCATTTTACAAATGGCCACAAATGTATGAATAAATCAAGCAGAAGATCCCACCTTACCCAAGATGCACTTTGTGAACACCTCCCAATCTCCAGGGTTGCCACCTTCCCATCCTCCTTTCAGGGCTACCTCAGAAAGGCCCCACAGCTGAACTTGGAAAATCCTGGAATCTCATGTCAGGGAAACACTTGTTTGCCCTCAAAACAGACACTGGAGTTATAGTGCTCTTTTTTAGAAAGAAAAAAATTCAAACTAAAACAAAATACACATTTTAAGTGAACATAAACCTTGTGTTCTTTGAGGAGTACTTTACTATCCAATCCAAACAATTCACACAGTAGAGTTCATCTTCCTTTTGTATGCCATATAGTTCTAAAATCAAGCTACACAAGGCCTTGAATATTGTACTTTTAAAGCAGGCCAAACAGGGGTTTTGCCATAACTGGATCACTTACTGTGTGACTAATCACAGTCATCTGTAACCACAGTGACTGTGGTTTTAACCTTACTTGGTCATTTGTAAACCACATTGATGACCCAGCCATCTGCAGCTAGGCTGCCTCTGTCTGTGAGCTTCACAGCCCATCCCTAGAGTGTCTAAGGAGATTGGGCCTCCTACATCTGGGATGGGAAGTGGCTCACTCACAGTTCGCTGTCCAGGAAGGGACTGCACAGTCAGAGACTGGGCTTCTCTCGCTTCAAATCTTTTTTCAGTTCCAATCTTTCTCCATTGAATTTAAATCTGATTTTTGGCTTCAAATTCAGCCAACAAGCATTTATAAAATGCTTACTATGAGCCAGGCACTATGGCATGTACTGGGTATATAAAGAAAGGCAAGAACACAGTCCTTGCTTTCAAGAAGTTTATATTCTAATGGGGGAGATATATCAAAAATCATAAATATAAGATAAAGAAGGAAGGCTCTAGCAGTGAGGAAAATAGAGGAAAAGAATTGAGTTGTAGACTTTACAAAAGATGCATCTCTGCTTTTATAGACAAGACAGTAGGCTCCTTTTCAATTAGACAACACTGAGGTCCCAAAGGAAAAAGTGAGGGACATGGGCTCTTCTTTTAAAATTACCACAGTCCCTCCTACACAGCTTCCTCTCCTGTGCTGTCTGGAAAATGAAGGCTTTTTCTGGCTTCCCTCTATAGAATGTTCTGAGCCACTACTTCTTCCTTTATTGTATAAGGAATCCCCTTCACTCATACAACTTTCACTAGTCATTGGAACTGTCCTTGAAATGTGTCTGACTGTAGCATCATTCACCAGTGAAGGTCCCATAACCACTGTTTCCCTGCTGCCTCACCATAGAAATGTTACTGCCTTCAGAGTGGAGGCTTGTTTAGTAAATGACAAAAATGAACCTCTTTCCCCTCAAAGGCAAAATTTCCTTGACTTTGGAGGGCTTAAAAACCCAGTTAAGGATGTGGAGGCTGGTTTACAAATTATATAAATGATTTAATTTTTATTTTTTCCTTCTACTTACTATTTCCCCAGAGCATCTCAGGAGGAATGACTTCAGTCAATGTTAACTTCTTTATCCTGCATCAGCCTGTAACCAGAATCCACTGGTGACCAGGTTTTGCCAGATGACCTGGTGAATTTGAACACCATTCAGAGCAGCGGCATTTTAGGCTGCTGTTAAGGAATACAGACTATATCCCCCCCTACGCAGATGCTACATAAGCTGAGATGTTGTAATGAAGTCAGGAAGATCAGGGATCAAGTCTTAACATGTACTGTCTGTGGGTCACTAGAAAGGCTGCTTAGCATCTCAGTGCCTCAAGTGACTAAGACTAAGCTGCAAGGAGGTTCCTAAAGATTCTCTTGTTTTTGTTCAATCATCTTTTAGTCAAGTCGAACTCTTCGTGATTCCATTTGGGGTTTTCTTGGCAAAGACACTGGAGTGGTTTGCCATTTCCTTCTCCACATCATTGTATAGATGAGGAAATGGAGGCAAAGAGAATCAAGTGACTTAACCAGGGCCACCCAGCTAGACAGTGTCTGAGGTCATGTTAGAACTCAGGTTTTCCTGACTTCTGGCCTGATGCCCTATCCAGTGCACCACGTAACTGTTCAACCAATATTCTTGGACAAAATTTACTCATAAGTAGTTCCCAATGATACACAGAAGTTTCACTTGACTAGCCAACTTTCTCTCTCTCTCTCTCTCTCTCTCTCTCTCTCTCTCTCTCTCTCTCTCTCTCTCTCTCTCTCTCTCTCTCTCTCTCTCTTTCTCCCTCACACACACAAACACACACACACATTTAAAAAAAAGAAAATATGAGGTGGCTGATCTTGTTTGAGATGAGGAGTAGGGAGGAATAGTCTCTCCCCAATGAGAAAAGGAAGCAACAAATGGGAAGAAAACTCACTGGCAATGCTTGTGAAATCCAAAACCGGATTGGTAAGAAAAACATCATAAATTATGGATCCCCTGGAGCCGCCTCCAGCCTGTCATGTGCATGATCTGTCTCCATTGTACTTTTCTGTGTGGGAGAAACTGTTGTAAACTAAGCCAAGGATGAGCTTGTGCCTAGGATCTCTCACTGCCTGCTGCTGCTCCCATAGACCCTTGCCTTCCAGCACAAACCACCCCCTCCATTGGAAACCAAATGTTTCATGTAATTGATAGCGGGCCCAGTGGGCAGGCCCAGGCTCTGCAAGGCAGATGAAGGGAGAGGAGGTCTGAGCTGAGCCTGGGCCACTGGAGCTTAGCACTGGTGGAAGCACCAGCTGCAAGGACAGGGACGCGCAGTCTCCCCCGAGCACAAGGCTCTCTATTGTTCCCGAGTACACTAGTTTAAAAGACAAACAGATTAGCCCAGAGAGGCTGGGAGGAGAAGGGGGAGAGGAACTCGGAGGTTGCCACAGTCCGTGTCAGCAGGAGCGCTGTACTTTGTGACATGAGGAGAATCAGGGCTCAGAAACTGCCTGAAGGATCCTATCCCTGGGTGTGGAGGAGGTGGGAGGGAGGAAGAAAGAATGAGAAATTCAGAAAGAATAAAAGAGAGAAAAAAGGGGAGAGTTGGGAGGGCGTAAAGGGTTGTTTGGATTTGGGTTTGATTGGACCAGCTTCATCTCAGACCGGAACATCCTTGATTTCATCAGTGTGGGTACACACTTTGCCTGACCCAGATGGCAACCCTTCTGCTTCTCAGACATTCTTAATCATTAGTCACCACAGCCAAAACATGCCTCATGCTGGGAGACAGTGTAGAATGGCAAACAGTGTTCTGGATTAGAGTCAGGAGAGCTAGGTTTGAATTCTCCTTGGGGATACAATGGAAAGAATGCCGCCTCTGAAATCATGAATCTATTCTCTGACACTTAAGACCTATGGGACTTTGGACAAGTCACTTAACCTTGAGGTCTCAGTTTCCCCTTCACTGGTAAAAATGAAGGCATTGGACTGGAGGTATCTGTTGGTTCTGTGGTTTATGATAATATTCCTCCTAGTTGTCAGATCTTGGACAGGTCACTAAAGCTCTGACAATTTCAGTTTTCCCAACTAGAAAATCATAATGGTGATATTTGTACTACCTGACTCTCAGAGTTGCCGTGAAGAAAGTACTGTGCGAACCATAATGGGCTAGTTAACCATGTGAGTTATTATTATTAATACTTGATGGCCTTTAATTAGTCATAAGATTATAGATTTCTAGCTGAAAGGGACCATAGAGGTCTAGTCCAGTACTCTAGCTACATTTATCTGGTCTGGTCTTTGTTGTGAGGATCACATGAGATATAATTGTAAAGTGCTTAATCCAGTGCCTGACACATAGTAAGTGCTATACAGATGTTAGTTATGATGAGGAGGAAGAGGAGGAGGAGGATAAATGTTCTGTTGCTGAGTTCTGACTCAACGGAGATTTGTTGATTGATGATATAGTCCTGCGGAACTTGGACTAATCTCTAGAATGTGGTGATGAGGCATCCGGAGGGAGACAACTGGAGGAATCTTATTTCCTATTTCCTTAATGGTACAGAACAAAATCTCTCCTGGGATCAGAGAATTGGAATTAGAAGGGATCCCAGAGCCCATCTGGTCTAATCTCTTCATTCTTCAAGTAAGACCCTGGGAGGATGAGAGATTTGTCTAAAGTCATACAAGCAATTTCAGAGGTTGAATTTGAACTCAGGTCCTCTGACTTAAGTCAGATATCTTTACATTGTACCATGTTGCCTCAGTTGAAAGAGAACTCAAACCATCTAATACAGGCTATACATAAACAGGCATTGCCACTATGGCATTCCCAACCAAATAGTCATCTAGTCTTTGCTTGAAGATTGCTAGTGATAGGGGATCCACTTCCTCCCAAGGCAATGCACTTCATTTTTGGAATGCTCTAATTGTTAGAAAACTTTTCTTTACATGGAGTCTAAAGGTAAAACTTCTATTCATTGTTTCTAGTTCTACCCTTACTGGTCTACAGGCCAGTGAGAATTGGAGGAGCACAGTACTGCAGAAGTTCAGCCCAAATAAAAATAATTACTTCTGTTTATATGGTGCTCTTTCCATTTATAAATCACCTTCCAGAAAGAAGTTATTAATATTTCCATTTTGTAGGTAAGGAAACTGAGTCTGAGAAATAAGTGATTTGCTAGTTGCACAGTTATTAAATATGGATCCTGGACTCAAAGCCAAGAAAAAAACCATACAAATCACATGGGTCTTCTGACCCCAGTGACAGTGCTCTCCCTATGACATCACCTTGCCTTTTTAAAATTGGTTCAACATATTAGTATACACCATCAATGCGTTAGAACGAAGTGCAAGATGGAGGGAGAAAATCTGAGCACTTAGGACTTCCATTTCAGCCTTCTTCAGCAAAGAAGAGTGCGTTTAAATTGAAGTTAGGTCTTCCCTCTATGTCAGCTTTCCTCCCCTAGCATGACAGATGCAGAAAGGGAGAATTCTAGGCTAAATGCTCTAGGGAGAAGTCAGAGGAGGCAGAGCTCTAGGAGATAGGGAATTGACCCAAGGGATTTAAAGAAGATGGAGCTGTTTTCCTTCTGTTAATTCTACAGACTGAGACAACTGGAGCCTTATCAGTCCATGAAAAGTAGGGCTACAGAAAAACCTAGTTTGCCCTTTCCTTTTCCTTTGGAGTGGATAGATATGCTCTGACCTCTATCCTTATTCTTACTGTTGAAATGTCCAATCTGAACTCTTATTTAAAGGACAAAAATAAAAGGCAGAAGAAACACCACTCTTCCTGATGCTTCCTGCCCATGTTCATCCCCTCCCCCTTCCAGTTTCCTTGGCAATAAGTCAACCTCTCCTCCTAAGGTGGACAGACCCCTTGCAGCAGATTCAGATTTGCTTGGTGCCAAATTGACCTGCTGTTGTCTCTCTTTTAGCTACTGTAACCAATACCACATCAACAATGAGTTATGAGATTAAAGTTACAGAAAAAAATGTACTCATTCTGCAGATGTCGTCTGGAACAGGCTGCTTCTGTAAAGCTCGTGTGGGGCAGATCTATTATTTATTTATTTATTTTTGGGCAAGCAGACAGCCTCTCATTTGTTCTTGGTAATCTTCTATTTTTTTCTTCTTTTTAATGAAGGGTCAATTATCAGACTGAAAAAAAAAATGGGGAACTTTATCTGGCAAGAACATGATTACTGAAATGAATGAGAAAGTTGCACTTTCTCACAGGAGCAGGGAAAAGGAAAAAAACCAAATCAAGTTTGACTTGTGAGTTAGACCAAAGCACTAGAGAAAAAATGAGGGGTTGGGGGAGGAGGAATGGGTAATATCTTCATAAATTTCTGTTCCAGGAAGTCACTCCCAGTAGGGGGTGGAGATAGGAAGGGGATGTGAGAGACAGATGAGCAGAAACAGAGAGGCACACAGAGGCAGAGGCATCCCTTAAGGAGGAAAAGGGGAAGGGGGTCACCTTACTTTCATTGCTTTGAGATTTATTTTTGTGTGTTTGGAAGGGGTTATGGGGAGGGGAGAAGGGAGTAGGGAGTGAATGTGTGCATGTGTGGGTACCGTACTGTCAGCTGTTCAATGCTGTAACAGCTGGTACCTGTAGACCAAAGTACAGTGTACATTAGCAACATCATTATTTAGCATTACAACATTAAAAAGATAATTACTAGTTAGTGAAACAGAGGATAGATAGAACCGATGCTGCAGATCCCTTGGCTTCTACTCTTTGGCTACCAGGGTAATTTAAAAGTGTTTATAGAGCTGCCACACCTGTTAGAGAACTCCTTAGTTTAGAACTTTCTAGGTAGTTCATTCTCTACAGGACTCACAAGAGAAGCCAAGAAGTCAGTGTACAAGGGATCTATGCACAGATGACCCTGGTTGAAGAAAATATAGTTACAAGTAAAGCCTCTAGGGCCAACATGTTCTCTCTTATTCTGTCATGCTGGGGAGGCAGGGTGGAGCAATGGATTTGGTGTCACAGAATTTGGCTCACATACTTACTACCTATGTGACCTTGGGCAAATCACAACCTCCCTGGACCTCAGTTTCCTTATCTAGGGTATGGGACTAGATGACCTCAAAGGCCTCCTCTAAATCCATTATCTTTTTTTTTCCTATTAGTATCCTTTCTCTTGTCCCTCTAGGGTCTTGGAAGCTATTAAACTAATTCTTAGCTTCTTTCAAGGTTCATCTGGGTAATACCTCCTAGGGAAAGATTTTCCTTATCTCCCTACTTAAGAGTGGATGTTCTTTTAGAATAGCATTGTACTTACTTATCTGCTTATGTGTTGTATTTTTCCACCCCACCACAAATTAGAATGTAAGTTCCTTGAGGGCAAGAAATATTTTTGTACTGTTTTTGTATCTCTAGAGCCTGGCACATATCTCTCATAGAACCAGTGTTTAATAAATACTTGATAAATTGGGCTGAATAGCATGATGCTTTCTCTTTCATCCCTACTAGCTAGAGCAAATATACAAGGGATATCATTCACATCATGTGTTTTAAATAAAATTAGTGGGGCTCAGTGGGGCTCTGCCTCTTGAACTTCATGACCTCTTATTTGGTTCTGAGTACCAGTAAGGCCAGAATCATCTTCAGCCTCTGATGTCTCACCTGTGAGTCTGATAATTATACACTGACCTACCTCATATCAAGAAAAATATATTGTTATCAGTTACATTTGTGTTAAGGGGTTTGATGCACAAAGAGAGAAGGCAAGAGAGCTAGTGCTAATTTTTTATAATCAAGTAAATGCTACAATAAATGTATTTTCTGAATAATAATAAATTGTATTTCATAGACATACAAATTTAAGGATAGGAGGAAGCTTAGAGATCATCTAACTCAACAGTTTCATTTTACAGGTTAGTGGGGATCAAAACCCAGAAAAGCTATGACTTGCTCAAGGTCACATAGCTAGTAAGAGGTAGGATTGGGAGTAGAAACTTTATTTCCTAATTCCCTAATCTAGGGCTTTTCCCACTGAACCTTGACTAGTATGCAGATGGGCAACTGTGTTTCGCAACTGTGTCCATGTTAAACAGACCATACTCTCACATATGGTTATCTAAAGATGCTATCTAGATAAAGCAGGAGATTTAGGACTCTAAAGCAGTTTTAAGATCAACAATTCAATTCAATAACCCATTTAATAATGCAAGGCACTAAGGATACAAAGACAAATTGTAAAACAGTCCAAGCCTTAAAGGAGATTATGGGTCTTGAAGTTACTTGTTTTGTTCTATAACCTAGAAAGTGAAAGAGTCTTCCCATCAATCAGTATAAATATCTCCAACGAGTATCATCAGATTGTATTAGTCAGTTTTGCCAAAATGAATTCTTTAATAACATTTGAGAAGGAAGGAAACAATTATTAAGTGCCTACTATGGGCCAATTCTATGAAGACCTACAATATCTTCTAGAAATAGCACCAAAAAGGATGTCCCATTCATCATATGGGGCTGGAATGCTAAAGTGGGAAATAAATCAAAAGATAATTGGAATAACAGGCAAGTTTGACCTTGGAGGACAAAACGAAGCAGGGCAGAGACTAATAGAGTTTTATCAAGATAACTCCCTGGTCATAACAAACACTCTTTTTCAACAACTCCAAAAAAGACTCAACACATAGACAGCACCAGATGGTTAATACTGAAATCAGATCAATCATATACTTCTAGCCAAAGGTGGAGAAACTCTATACAGTCAGTTAGAATGAGATCTGGAGCTGACTGTGGCTCAGATTATGAGCTTCTTGTGGCAAAATTCGGGCTTAAACTGAAGAAAATAGAGGAAACCATCAGACCATATAGGTATGACTTCAATAATAAGCTTTATGGATATGAAGTAGGAGTAAAGAATAGATTTAAAGGATTAGATCTGATAGATGAAGTACCTAAAGTACAATGGACAGAGGTTGGAAATATTGTACAGAAGGCAACAACAAGAGAGAAGAGTAAGAAAGCAAAATGGTGGTCTGATGAGGTTTTACAAATAGCTGAGGAAAGAAGCAAAGCAAAAAGGAAAGGGAAAGACATATCCAACTGAATAAAAAGTTCCAGAGAAGAGCAAGGAGAGACAGGAAGGTTTTCTTAAATGAGCAATGCAAAGAAATGGAAAAAAATAATAAAATGGGAAAGATTAGAAGTTCCTTTAAGAAAATTAGAGATATTAAGGGAAAGTTTCATGCAAAAATGGGCATAATTAAAGACAAAAATGATAGTGATTTAACTATTTAACTTGAAGCAGAAGAGATTAAGAAAAGGTGGCAAAAATACACAAAAGAACTGTACCAGAAAGATTTTAACATCATTGATAACCAGACAGCGGTAGGGTTACTATTCTAGAGCCATACAACCAGCAGAGTGATGTTAAATGGGCCTTAGAAAACATTGCTAATGATAAGGCTAGTGGAGATGATAGAATTCTAGCTGAGCTATTAAAGCCCTAACAGATGATTCTGTTAAAGTGGTGCAATCAATATGCTGGCAAATTTGGAAAACACAACCATGGCCACTAGAATGAAAAAGATCAGTCTACATCTCAATTTAAAGAAGGGCAATGCCAAGGAACATTCCAATTACTGACCAATTGTACTCACTTCAGATGCCAGCAATGTTATGTTTAAGATTGGGCAAGCTAGGCTTCAGCAACATGTGAACTGAGAATTAGCAGAAGAGCAGGCTAGTTTTCAATGAGGCAGAGGAACTGGAGACCAAATTGCCAACATTCACTGGATTATGGAGAAAGCAAGAGAGTTACAAAAAAAATTTTGCTTCTGCTTCATTGACTACACTAAAGCCTTTGACTGTGTGGATCACAACAAAATGTGGCAAGTCCTCAAAGAGATGGGAGTACCAGATCATCTTATTTGTTTCCTGAGTAACCTGTATATGGACCAAGAAATAACAGAACTGAACATGGAATTGATTGGTTTAAGATCAGAAAAGAAGTACAACAAAGCTGTACATTGTCACCTTATTGATTTAACTTATATACAAAGAATATCGTGAGAAATACTAGGCTAAATGAATCAAAAGCTGAAATTAAGGTCACCAGGAGAAATGTCAACAATCTCAGATGTACAGATGATACAGCTTTGATGGCAGAAAGCAAAAAGGAATTAAGAAGCCTCTTGATGAGGGTGAAAGAAGAAAGTGTAAAAGCTAAGTTGAAAGCTTAACATAAAAATAAATATGATCTTGGCAACTGGTCCTGTCACTTCCTGGTGAATAGAGAGAGAAGAAATGGAAGCAGTGTCAGATTTTACATTCTTGGGCTCAAAGATCATTTCAGACAATGAGGGCAACCATGAAATTCAACCACTGAAATTGCTCCTTGGAAGGAAAGCTATGGGAAATCTGGACAACATACTAAAAAGCAGCAATAACACCTTGTCAACAAAGACTGAAACAGTCAAAGCTATGGTTTTTCAAGAAAAGCTGCATGCTACAGAATCAACACTTTCAAATTGTGGTTCTGGAGAAGACTTTTGAGAGTCCTTCGGACATCAAGGAGATCAAATCAGTCAATACTTACAGAAATAAATTCAGACTATTCACTGGAAGGTTAAATACTGAAGCTGAAGTTTAAATATGTTGGCCACATAATGAGGTGGGACTCATGGGAAAAGATCCTGAGGTTGGGAAAGACTGAAGGCAAAAGGACAAGGAAAATGGGCAGAGGATGAGATGGACAGACAGACAGACAGACAGATAGACAGACAGACAGATAGATAGATAGGTAGATAGATACATAGATACATAGATACATAGATAGATAGATAGATAGAGTCATGGAAATAAATGGAAATAATGAACATACATTTGGACAGACTGAGAGATAGTGGAGGACAGAAGGAGCTGGGGTGCTATGGTCCATAGGGTCACAAAGAGTCAGACATGATTGAACAACAAACAACAACAAGTACTAGGCATTGTGATAAGTGTTTTATAAATATTATCTCATTTGATCAGCAATTTCACAGATGAAGAAACTGAGGCAGATAAAAGTTAAGTGCCTTGCCCAGGATCAATTAGATCTGCTTGACTCTAGTCTCAGTGCTCTATCTACTGTGCTAGTTATCAGCCACCTAGGGAAAAAAGAAAAAAGAGAAAAAAACCTTCCCTTCCCCTAACTCCCCTCCCCCCCAAAAAAACCCCAGAATAAGCCCACTGAAGAGTTGTTAAGCTTCTCTGAGTTGTTTGAGGAGTGTGACAAATGACTTCTGAGAAGTTTGAATTTATACAAAGGATTCACCCAAAATACATTCTTGGGTCTTAAGAGAATACATTTTCTACCTATCTGGCTAATATAACCTGATCAGGAATTTGACAATGTGCTTAAATACCACGTTTTCCTTCCCTTTCCTTCCCAAAGTCATTTGAATATTTAATTTGCCTTCTTTAAACATAAAGAATGGAACATTCTACCCAAACATTTTTATTCTTTTCTAAAAACTATTTTTCTTAAGGGAGACCTCAAAAAGAAATAGCAAAACATTGCTTCTTTGCACATCAGTAGGGGCCAAATGTAGCTACAAATCCAGTGACCCGTTCTTCCTTCTGTTTTCTAAATCCTGGATCAATCCAGAACTAGCAACCACCCAAGGGAAATGAGAATTTCAAAGGATGGAGCAGTAACCATTTTCTTCTTTATATTACTTAGTCTCTTGGAAGAAAAAAAAGTGGGAACAGGGAGGAGAGAGAAAACATGAGTCCAAGATCTCTCCAGACAATAAGTAGACTGCTTTTTGTTAAAAGGAAAATGTCGTTCTTATCCTTTCTGCCCTCAGACAAAGCTGGATGTATTAAAAAGGAAATGCAACAAGGTTTCCATGAGAGCTAACTTTCTATTCAGGAGTAGGAGGCTTCCCTTCAGTCTTTAAGTTTCTCCTGGTTTCCTTCCACCAGAGACCATGGATGGTCTGTAGGAAAATTCAGGAATGTTATTCATATAGAACAAAAACAAGAACCTTGACAAAATTGTCCTGAATTGTATGAGTTTCACATGATGTTATAATTCACGCCCTAAAGGAGGGTGAAAATTGTCATTTCCTGGCCCTTGTGACTGTGGTTTTTCCAGTGAGGAGAGAGTGTTCTGACTAATCAATTTTGCTTTTTCTACTTTGAGTCTCCTGTGCTGCTAAAGAAGGGAGAACTGAGTCTGGAGGGGGAGGGGAAGGGGAAGAAGGTGGTTCGGAGAGGAAACAACAGCCTTGCAGGGATCACAGAGTCACTCTTGGTATCAATCATGTCTCCTTATTGTGAGATTTAAAAACAACAACCAGAACCACCTACATAAACCGGCACTGATACACATGGCTGCTTGGGACTTAAAGCATCAATAAGGCATAGGCTGCCTTGCCATCTGATAGACGTTTCGTATTAAAGAGCAAACCGTGATTCCAGACAGAGGCCTTTAGAAGCCCACAATTCTACTCTGAAAATATTCATCTGACAATGATGACGAATATTCTTGGATTTTTCTCCTGCGTAAACTGATTCCATTTGGTGCCTCCCTGTCCCTCACATTCAGAGGCCATAGCCAAATCTCGCTTGATATTTGGGGGATCCATAACATAGCTTATGGATGCCAGTCTGGAGACAGAATGCACCTCCCAATGTTGTTCACTTTGCATTTACTTTATATGCCTGGAAGTCTTCTCATTTCTACCTCCTAGCTTTCCTGGTCTCCTTAAAGTCTCAGCTAAAGTCTTCCCCTCTGCAAGAAGCCTTTCCTAATGTCCCAAATGCTAAAGCCTTCCCTCTGTTGATTATTTCCAGTTATTCCTGGATGTATCTTGTTTGTACCTGGTTGTTTACATGTTGGCTCCAAGATTAAATTGTGAAGTCTTAGAGAGTGGAGACTGTTGTTTTTTTTGCTTTGGGGGATTTTGGCCTTTTGTTGTATCCCTAATACTTAGCGCAGTGCTTGGCACATAGTAGGTACTTAATAAATTCTGGCTGAGTGACTTTTTCCTGTACATTTACATGTGTACATGTTGTTTCCCCTGATAGAATGCAAGGACTGTTTGATTTTTGTCTTTGTACCCCCATCGTTCAACACAGTGCATGGCACAAAAGAGCTTAATAAATGCTTACTGATAAATTGCTAAAAAAATAATGATCACTTTTTATTTATTTATTTATTTTTGGTCAATGATGAAGTTACTTCTAGGGCTAGCCTTGAAATAAGATTGCTCAAAACATGGAGGAGTTGTTGATGAAGAACAATATGGAGGGTTGGTCTAGTAAGGCGGACTGACCTCTGGAGTAGAATCAGAAGACCAACGTTTGAATCTGGGTATCTCCTCTTACTCGATGTGAAGGCTTGGACAAGTCAAGTAACTTCTCATAGCCAGTTTTCCTATCTGTAAAATGGGGATACTGATATGCCAACAACTTCATAAGATTGATATGAGATAATGTATCTAAACTAACTGCAAAGCTTTGTAGAAGTGTAAGTTGTTTAAACAATATTTTCCTTTCTTTCAGACTCACATCCCCAAATTGCAGCATCAACCTTCCATTGTCTTTAAACCAGAAGGAGAATCATATAACAGGTACTAACAAGCATCAGGTTATAACAGTAAACAAAAAGGAGGAAAAATCCATTTCACCATGGGATCTTGAACTGATACCCCCAGAGCCAAGGTTCTAAGACTCTTTCTCCAGGGAATGATTCTTTTGGGAATTAATTTGAGGAACAAACTTCCTGAATGGGCATCACTAATTCCAGCAGGAAATGAACTCCAGAGATTTTAGGAAGAATTTTAAGGAGGTTCATGATTTCTCTCCTTCCTCTATGACTATTGTAGTTATACATGCCTAGTTTGTGGACCTATGGCACCTACAACGGCACTTAGACAAAATGAAAAAAGATAAATGGAATCAAGTTCCACTGTTTTCTAGGGAAGATACTTACAAGTAAAACTTTTACCCACCCTGAGTGAAAGGCAATGCCTGACACAAATGTGTCAAGTAGCAGGACAATTAATGGGACATTTTCAAATCCTAACCAAGACTAACTGGGTTGTTTGCTTCAGAGCCTTCCTCATCAATTTTGAGTTATTCAGGTGATCCTTTAATTTACCTGAAAGCATTAGAGGAATCGTGTCACAAATTTTGTAGAAGAATTAAGCTCACAAAGTGATAAGTTACAAAGCTCAGCAAGCTTATTAGAGGGGAAAATTGAAAAGGTTGCTGCCAATTATTAATAAGGCAGATGAGCTTGAGATGAGGATAGATGCAGGTAGAGTAAAAGAAACAGATCCAAAAAATTCCAAATGTAAGATGCTAGAGCAGATGGACCATGCATACGTTACTTTTAAGAGTTCTTGAGTACCAAAAGCTCCTAACAGGTTGGAGTAATGAAGAAGAACTCCACTTAGGAGTCAGAGAATATGGCATCTTAGATTTGGAAGGGATCTTAGAGGTTAGCTAATCGAATCCCTATCTGAACGATGAGCCCCTCCATCTACAGTATCCCCACAACGTCCCTGACCTGGGCCCTTACAATCTTTCGTTTGTTGCTGTGGTAGGAGAAGCATCTGTTTTACGTAGGTGGGCTGGTTTCCCTTTCTGGGGACTGAGAGGCCATTCTCAGGATTGTCATTAGTTTGACTTCCTTGTCACCTAAAGCCTAAAAAAGGCAGCTGGTATTAGAGGTTTTAGTGGAATTCCCCCTGCCCTGTGCAAAATGGTTGAGCATGTGTCTCGGAATGCCCTGTGGGTTGGAAATGCCTTTCTGATCTAAATCTGCCTCTTGCTGTGCTGAAAGTAACCCCGAATTTTTGCTTCATAATTCCCACTCCAACCTGTTCTTCATCCTCATCATGACCTCTATTTATTTCACCATTCAGTTCTTTTCCCAGGCCATCAGACATATATTGGCTATACTTTCTTCCCTTTTCTATCTCAAGCCTTGGTGAAACAATTTGGTTGTTGTTCAGTCATACCTGACTCTTTGTCAGCCCATTTAGGGTTTTCTTGGCAAAGGAATGGAGTTTTGCCACTTCCTTCTACAGCTCACTTTATAGAAGAGGAAACTGGGGCAAAAGGGTTAAGCAACTTGCCCAGAGTCACACAAGTAGTACATGTCTGAGGCTAGATTTGAACTCAGGTCTTACTGACTCTAGGCCCAAAGTTCTATCCACTGCACCACCTAGCTGCCCTATAGAGGCACTGTACACTATCCTTTACCTTTACCTTCAATTCCACGGTACCCTTGGTCTAATCATGTCTTGCCAAGCCCTTATCCTGGATTTTTTTCCACCATCCATCTCCTTTGCTCCTGTCCACATGTTCCTAAATGAAGTTGGAGGGATTTTTTTTAAACTGTGGTGACTAAGACCACTACAAATTTATATTCTAATTCCAACTGTTCCCTCATCAAAGCTAGACAAATATTTTTTCCTTCCTAATTGGTTTGTTATCCCACTTTCCATAGTGACCATTAGCAAACTTCTCATCTTTCCTCAAGCTTTTCATGATAACCCTCACCAAACTTTCAACCTCTTTAATAAGGATACTTCACCAAAAAAAGTGAGATTATCCATGTGAAATCTCCATTGTCATTTCACAATATTCAGACAGCTTCTTCCTCTTCCCTCCTTCACTCTAGTCTCAGATGAAACACAGTCCTTCTCCTTGTCAAGGCACACCCTTCTCCACTCATCCTGAGCCCATCTCCTCCTAACTTCTCCAGCAAATTATCCTTAGTAACATCTCCACCCTCTTTTTTATCATCAACCTCTTCCAATCCACTAGCTCCTTCTCTACCTCCTACAGATATATTCTTCTCCATCATCCTTAAAAACTTCACTTGATGTAACTATCCCTGCTAATTATCATCCTATATCTCTTCTGCCCTTTATGGCTAAACCCCTTGAGAAAGCCTTTTACAATAAGTTCATCTACTTCCTCCTCTCACTCTCTCCCAAACCCTTTTCAGTCTGGCTTCTGACCTCACTATTCAACTGAAATTGCCCTCTCCAAAGTTACCAGTGATCTATTGGTTGTCGAATTTAATGGCTTATTCTCAACCCCTCTCCTTCTTGACCTCTCTGAAGCATTTGACCTTGTCAATCACATCCTCTGCGCACTCTCTTCTCTAGGCTTTGATGGCATTTCTCTCCTCTGTTTCTCCTATCTGCCCAACTGTTCCCTCTTCTCAATCTCTTTTGCTGGTTTTCCATCCAAGTCATACCCCATTAACTGTGGGTGTCCCCCAGGACGGTGTCACAAGTCCTCTTCTCTCGTTGCACTCTACTATCTTAATGGGGAACTCATGAGCATTCATGGCAGTGATTGCCAGACCTATGTATCAGTCCTGGTCTCTCTACTGAGCTACAGTCATGCATCTCCAACTACCTTCTGGACTTCACAAACTGGTGGTTCTGTAGGCATCTCAAACTCAACGTGTCCATAAGACAATTCATCATCTTTCCTTCTTCAGAGCTTGTCCTCTTCCTACTTTTCTAGACATTTTCTACTTTAATCCATTCCATGAACTCTATAATTCAGCTCCTCAAGCACTGTCTATATCTCCCATCTCCATACTTTTGCACTGTGTCCTCTATGCCTGGGACATACCTCCATCTCTCGTTTTCTCTGATTTCCTTCAAGACTCAGTTCAAATCTTGCCTTCAATAAGAGACTTTTTATAGCCCTTTATTAACACCTTTCTCTTTCGTATTGCTTTCATTCTCTCAATAAATATCTTCTATATACTTAGTTATTATATGGTATCTTGCCTTTTAGTACATGTGCTCCTTGAGACAAGAACTATTGTGGTTCTTTTGTTTTTGCTTTGTTTGCCTTTCTTTGTATTATTAAGGCTTAGCAATTAATAAATATTTGTTGACTGACTAACAATTCTTCCTCAATTCCTTCTGGTGATACCATTTGTTCTTGCATGAATCACTAGAAATGAGTATTGGGCATCAGGCTGAACAAGTCCCAAAGTTTTTGATGCATCCCAGATACTTGCTCCAAGATGTCACTGGATCTCTCTGTTTTTCAAATGAGGCCAACCAATAGTTGCCTCTTTAATTGGAAATTAGAGATGTTTCTTCCATTTCTTTCACTCTTGCCTATAATAAGGAGACCAACCCTAATTTTGTGCATGCATAGTTTTTACTTGACCCTGGCAGAAACATAATCATAAGACAATATTTGCAACACCCTTCATACTTGAAATTGAAAGCCTCTATTCTCAGTCACTTTTGCTGCTGCTTTTTGCTTTAAACTTTCATAAATAACTACTATGGCGTACTGCTGTTTGACTTGCCCGTTTGCTGCGCTGGCCTCTGTGCAGACTACTGAGTGAACCTCTATTTATAGCTGGCTTTACTAACTTTTCCTAGGACTTAAAAAAACTTATCTGGTATTTTCCCTGAATTCCGCTTCCCCCCCCTAAAGTTTGATCTACTTTCTCAAAGTTTTTGGTCTGAAATTTGCAAATTTCTGCCATTACGCTCATGAAAATAATAGCACTCCTCAGTCCATTGTCTGTAAAAATATTTCATATGGGCGCATACTTTCCAGCTATTCACTTTCTCTTTTCTCCCTCTCTAGGTCAGACACTATATACTCACATCTTGTTCTGCTTTTGGTACCTTCTGCCAGGAAACTTGATTTATGGTTCTGATTCTGTGTACTCACTCGATCCAAAGAGAAAGTACATTGGAAAGTTAGAGCCTTGTACAATGATGCTTTTTGGTTATCATCAAGGTTACTTTTTGATGATCATTAACAAAGTCATACTCCTGATGATGCCTGATGATGGTGATGATGATATAATAGCTTCTGGAAGACTATGGCAACAGACATAATATAAACTCCAGCAAGATATACTATGCTGGAAAAGTTCAAAGTAGCCTACTTTCTGACAACTTAGCTCAGAACCTCACTATGAACTCCAATGATGACAAGAAGAAAAAGACAACAGTAGGCCAGCCAAGAAGACCAAAGACCCTGTGACCGCATCTAGGGGTAATGGGCCAAGGGAAGTGTTCAAGACAAAGTCAACAATTTGGTTTTGTTCCACAAAACAACCTATCACAGATTCTACAAGGAGATTCCCAAATGCAAATTCATCACCTCTGTAGTTACCTCCGAGAGAATTTCCTCCAGAAATTGCTTGCTAAAGGTCTAATTAAGCGTAGTTGCTGGCCATAGAGCACAAGGGATCTATACCAGAAATGCTTAGGATGGAGATGCTCCAGCTGATGGTAAATATGCATAAAATGGTTCAGCAAATTTTGTGCACATAAAATTATTGAATCAAAAATAAATTTTAGAGTACTAGCCAGCTGGCTAATCTATCATCAAGGGATGAGCCAATGAGGCTCAGCATTAGGATGACCACCAGATGAGGAATATTTTTAGCCATGGCAACTCATTCCGTCTCATACTAAGGCTATGACTGGTGCCAGTAAAAGATTATTCATGCTGATGTAATAATGTATCTGTTGAACTACTGGAAAGGTATAAGCATGGTGACTAAAATAGACATGTCCTGTGCTGTAAAATAGGTGACTCTCAAATCATTCTCCTTGCATATCTTATAATATATAGCACAGAAGGGCAAGAGATCGGGCTTTATACTGCTCCAGCTGAGAGGGAGATAAAATCTCAAGAGCAGTGAAAAGCCAGGGAATGTGCTAATAATTGGTTGTAAAGGGATGTGCCATGAAAGAGTGAAGAGGCCTTTTGACTGCAAATGTATATCTGAGTATCTTAGCCTGGGATGGGCCAATTCTAGGCTACTTTGAGTATCTTCAAGGTTTCCTCAAACCTAAACTTTTCTCAAAATGTGGTTCACTACTTGTAGATACTCATGGACCCTGGATTGACTGGCTCTCACCTCAGGATAGGAGTCTAGAGAGCTGAGGAATATCAAAATAGCTACAACTTCTTCCCAAAACTAGAAGCTTAGGGGGCAGTACATCTACTCCTAAATTTTGGTACCATCAGATATTATTTTGTCATTGCTCCCCTAGCCTGTAGTACTATGCCAGGCATTTAATAAATGAATTGCTGAATTCATTTGCATGCTGTATGTACATGGCCTGACCTAACCACCAGGACAAACGTTTTATGGTAACATAATTTGGACATCTCTTTCTTCTCTACCCCACACTAAACAATTATGGGACCTGGATGACAAGGGTTTCTAAAATTACAACAATCACAAAGGCTACTTTAAAAACCAGAAATAAAGTGCTCTCTTTCTCTCTCCCCCCCTCTCTCTCTCTCTCCCCTCTCTCTCTTTTTCTCTCTTTTCTCTCCCTTTCTCTCTCTCTTCTCTCTGTCTCTTTCTCTATCTCTTCTCTCTCTTCTTTCTCTGTTTTTCTCTCTCTTCTCTCTCTTTTTCTCTCTTTTTTCTCTCTCTTTCTTCTCTCTCTCTCTCTCTCTCTCTCTATCCCTGTCCCTCTGTCTCTGTCTCTCCGTGTCTCTCCCCCCTCCCACCTGGCTCCCTCCCTCCTCTCCCAAAGCAATGGTGACAAGAGGGGTGGAGGAGGAAGATAAGCTAGAAGGAAGTGAAACATGTCTGGGATTGGAGGTATCTTAATCCACCCAGCTTTGGAGCCATCACCTTGGTGCCCTATAGTGGTTGTGAGTCAGCCAGTACAAACACATAATCCACTGTGCCTAGCCAGTCCCAGGCCCCAGACCATGTTTCACACTCCATCTGCCAATTTAACTTGATCATTCAGTGAGAGAGTATTTGTAAAGTGCTAAGCACAGCACACACTAGGCTTCATCTACCCTGCCTCCTCTCCCCCCCTCCTCCCCTGTCCATCAGCCAGAACTGTAACCAAGTCAATACTGCTATTGCTTCTGGACAGGAAGCTTTGTGCTTCCTTAGTGCAGAAGCTTCCCTGACTTTCTCTGTGATTTTCTAAACCAAAAAACTGGCCAGTGCTTTCTTGGAAGCTTCATCTCCTCCTGTTACAATGTCAGCTTCTTGAAGGCAGGAACTGTCTTGGTTTTGTATCTGTAACCCCAGAATTTAGCACAGACACTGGAATATAGTAAATACTTTCATTGGTTCATTATTCATTCATTCGTTCATGCTCATATATTCATTCACATGTATTCACACATGCATAAAATATTCTTTATTTCTGATGTTAATCTACCATGCTAGGTCAGAGTGGGTAAAGGAATGACTGACTCTTAATCAAAACCACAAAATGGATGAGAGAGATGAAACTACTAAACTTCCAGTTAGGAGGATGATGCAAAATGATGATTCTGAAAGTCAGAGACTAATTCTGAAAGTCAGGGCAATTGGTGCAGAGGAAAGTACATTGGATCTGGAGTTCAGAGAGCCAGGTTTGAGCCTCAACTCTGACATTTACTAGATATAATACTGAGGGAGTCACTTATTAACATATTATATATATCACTCTTAAATGCTATATAAATATAATTGAGATTACCATTACCTGGAGCAGGTAAGTGCTCCAGACATTTTTATTATCTCCATTTTACAGATGAGGAAACTGAGGCTTAGAATGGTTAAGAGACTTGCCCGGTATCACACAGCTATTGCGTCAGAAACAGGATTTGAACTCAGTTTTTTCTCACTTCAAGTTCAGCACTCTATACGAGTTACTAACTTGATTAATCCTTATCCTGAAATGTAGATAATAACATGGAGACAACCTATCTTGCAGGGTTGTTGTGAGGAAAGCACAAAGCAGAAAATACTAGGTATAAATGTGAGTTGTTATCAAGAGTCATTCCCATGGGATGGGAAGATGGAATGTCCAGTGTAAGAAAAAGCTTCTAGCTAAAATGGAATTAAAGTCATAGTGAGAGAGACAGAATGGCCTTCAAGTCAGGATAACCTAGGTTTAAGTCTCCTCCAGCACATTCTGGCTGTGTGACCCTAGGCCAGTCAGGTAACTTCTCTGTGCCTCAGACATCTCTCTAAGACTAAAAGAAAAGCAGGATAGTTGTTGATCTGCACAGGGAGTAAGCCTTTCCTCACCAGGGAGTTTCTTATACAGATATGGTCTCCATATATGATCCATGAGATCTGAACCATATGTGAGAGATATGTGGGACTGGACTTGTGGTATGAGGGGGCTTCCCATGAGGAAACTCCCTTTTCCACCACAGATCAGAAACTCCTCTTCAATTTGCAGTCCTAGGGCTGCCTGAGAGTACTGAGAGATGAAGAGCGCTCCTCAGGGTCACGTAGCATGTGTCCGAGGCAGGTCCTTCTGACTCCGGGACTGGCTCTCTATTCACTACCCATGATACTTCTCATCGACAGATAATGAGGGCACATGGACACATACATATAAAAATATTGGATTCTGTATTTTCCCTGTATTTATATAACTGCACAGTACAGGTTACAATGTAGAACTGGAGGAATACTGAACTGAAGCCTGATAGATCTCTTACCTGCACAAGGCAGGTGGGAAGATCTCTTATTTCTCAGGAAGATGGCTGTCCATGATGCTTCTGAAAATCTCTAAGAGCTTCTACCCCATGGTTTCTTTTAGCAACCTGTTCCAAGGTTTGACTAAGTTTCACCTTACTTCTGTTTAACTCATACTACAAAATGCAGCTCATTTCTTCTTGTTCTATGGTCTGTGAAGACAGAACAGCTGAGCAACGTTCTCCTTAACCTCTCGTATGAGTAGAACTGTCGTCATCCTTTTCTCACTGAAACCACTTTTCCACTCCCTTAGTCATTTAGGTTGTTAGTTTCTAGCGTTTCCAGGCAGATGTTCGCCCACTCAGATGGCCTCCTCTACTGACCAGAATGAGCCTCTTTCTTACCCCACCAAAGAGCTTTATTTCAGGACTTGTTGCTTTAGGGATATTATTAACGTCATCTTTTAGTAATGAGTAAAGAGTAATCCATGGGGATGAATATAAGGTTAAAGCTTTCCCCTCCAGATTTCTGGGACTGGCTATCTTCTCTGAAGCTAAATTCTCCTAATTAGAATTCAATCTTCTTGAGAGTAGGGACTGTCTTGCCTTTCTATTTGTAGCTTCAGTGCTTAGCACAGTACTAGGCATACAATAAGTAATATGAGTGTCTTTTCATTTCTTTTTATTCCCATTAAAAATACTTATCTGTATATGTTAATATATAAGAGCCAGATTTTTAGATTGGTCATTCCTACACTAGAAATGTGAAGCAGCTAGATGGTCCAGTGGATAGAGCACCAGGCCAGGAGGAAGATTCATCCTAATCTGACTTTAGATATCAGTTGTGTGACCTTGGGCAAGTCACTTAACCCTGGTTGCCTCAGTTTCTTCATCTGTAAATGAGACAGAGAAGGAAATGGCAAATCATTCTCTGCCAAGAAAATCTCAAATAGAGTCACAAAGAGTCAGACCTGAGTGAAATGACCAAAAAACAATGAACACTAGAAATTTTACACTTTCTACCTGGTAGAAATTACTGAGAGTAAATTGGTATCTTTCCTCATCAGTTGATTTATTTAGAGTTTGAGGAAAGGCAGCCTGCCACAGTGCTAGCTTTAGGTTTAGTTTCTGATCTCACTTCTGGCAGGTACCGCTTGGTGTGAAGTTGGACAAGTGACTTAAACTCCCTGCACCTCAGTTTTCTTATCTCTAAAATTAGGGGATTGGACTAAGTGACCTCAAAGACTCTTGCAGTTTCAGACCGATGATTTCCAAAGCTATCCCCTCATCTACTTCTTTTTGTGTGTTGTCTTCCTCCATTAGAATCTAAGATCCTTGAGGGTAGGGACTGCCTTTCTGCTTATATTTGCATTCCCAGTATTTATCTCAGAGCCTGGTACACAGTAAGTACTTAACAAATGCTTATTGACTGAATGTCAACTTTTTACTTCTGACAATCACTGAATTTGTTAGCTTTAAGCCCTATGAGGCCCTAGTGAATTTTGCTTTCTTTACTGTACTGACTTCAAATTTGACTAAATTATCACTATTTACTCAACACTACTATATTAATCAAAGGCAGCTAGTTAGTTGAGTGGAAGTCAGGAAGTGAGGTAGATCTGAGTTCAAATCCAACCTCATACACTTTCTGGGAGTGTGACCCTGGGCAGGTCATGTAACCTCTGTTTGCCTTAAGCCACTGGAGAAGAAAATGGCAAACCACTCCAGTATCTTTGCCAAGAAAACATCCATGGATGTTGGTGTGCTATAGTCCACAAGTTCATGAAGACTTGGACACAACTTAACAACTATATGAAAACTAGAAAAGCTAACCAGAAAAATTGTTTGGTCTTTTGATTCACTTTTTCCTTCTCTTGCCATTAGGAGAATTAAAGGAAAGTATAAAGTGCTTCTGAAATTTAGGCACTTCAGCCCAACTTCAAGATTTTCCCAGGCCAACCAGACTGATCAGTAACCACCTCTTGGCCACATGCACAGAGGGTAGACTTCAGGGCATTAAATTATGGGCATCAGATCTTCCTGTCCCACAAAGATCTCTTTTGATAGTTTGTCATAGTGCTTCCAATTCCCAACTTGTGATCAATTCCTTTGATTTAAGGTCTTGTAACTAAAGAAGGTCCAGGTAAACTACAAATATGTTACCTGGAAGAATTCCACCTTAACCTTTTGACACTTATTTTCACATTCAGCACAGATGAGTTTTACTTCTTCACTACTTCAAAAGATCTATTATTTCATCACTGTCAGTACTCTTTCCACCCAGATAGACCCTTTCCTAACTTAATAGACAACTTCATGGGTTACTATACCTGGGAACAAAAGCCCTCTTTTCTTTATACTCTTCTTTGATGATTTCATCAGCTTCCATAGGTTCAATGATCATATTATGCAAATAACTTTAAAATCTTTATATCCCTCTCCCAAACTCCAGTCTTACCTTACAAAATGCATGTTGGACATCTTTATCTACGTACCCTTTAATCACATCATCTCAGTATGTCCAAAATGGAGTTCATTAAATTGTTCCTCAAACCCATTTCTCCTCCAAGTTTCTCGACTTCTGTTTGTGGTACCACTAATCCTTCCAGGCACTCAGGTTGGACTCATCCTTGACTCTTTCCTTTTTCCTTACGCAATCAGATTCCAAGTGCTATTGCTCCGACAGCCTCTCCTACTGTATACTCCCACAGCATCTATCCCAGTTCAGGCCCTTGAACTAGTACAATAGCCCTCCTAACATGGAATTCATGAACTTGTTTGTTTTTTTTTAAGTTATTTTGATAAACGCATTTCAATATAAACAGTTTCCTTTCAAATCCTATATATTTTATGTCATGTATTCAGAAACTTTATTCTTAAAAAAGCGTTCATGGGTTTTTATCAGACTACCAACAGGATCCATGATGCAAAAAAAACTTAAGAATGCCCACTCTGCTGTATCCCAAAGAGACTGAACAAAAGGGAAAAGGACTTATCTGTACAAAAATATTTCGAGCATCTCTTTTTGGGGTGGCAAAGACCTGGAAACTGAAGAGCTGCTCATCAGTTGGAGAATGATTAAACCAGTTGTGGCATATGAATGGAATTTAAAACTATCATGCTGTAAGAAATTTCAGAAAAACCTGGACTTACTTGAACTGATACAAAGTGAAGTGAGCAGAACCAGAGCACTGTAGACAGTAACAGCAGTATTGTACAATGATCAACTATGAATGGCTTCGTTCTGCTCAACAATTCAATGATCCAATGCAATTACAAATTGATAGAAAATGCTGCGCTCCTTCAGAGAAAGAACGGATGGAATCTGAATGCAGAGGGAAGCACACAATTTTTTTCACTTTATTTTTTTCATTTTTTCCCTTTTGGTCTGTGTCTTCTTTCAAAATATGACTAATATGGAAATATGTTTTATGTGATTGCTTACACATAACCTATGTCAAATTACTTAGCATCTCAGGGAGGGGGACAGTGAAGGAGGGATGAAGAACATTTGCAACTCAAAGTTTTAAAAAAATGAACATTAAAATTGTCTTTACATGTAATTGGGGAAAAAAATAAAACATATATAAAAAGAATCTTCACTCTGGTCTCTCTCCTTGGCAGTTCATCCTCCACACAACAAATTAACATTCCTCAACAGATCTGACAAGGTCACCCTCTTTTCCTAAAGTCTTAAGTGGTTTCCCCTATTGTATCTAAGATGAAACGCAAACTCCCCAGGTTGGCATTTAATGCCTTCTAGAATGTGGTGTTGCCTCGCTTTCTAGGCCCCTTAATTCTTCCTCTTTGTGTTCCCTCCAGTTCAGTCAGACCGGCCAGCTAACTCTTCCCTTAAGTATCATTCCAATACCTGTCTTCGCACACGTGATCATCCATGTCTGGCATGTGCTTCTTTCTTCAAAGCATAGTCCAAGGATCACCTCCTTTTTCTGATTTTCTCAGTTATTATCACTTTGGTTCTCTTGAAATTACTTTGTGTTTCTTTGAATGTTCTTTGAAAGTACTCTAATGGACCAATAATCATCTGATCAATAGAGGAATTCCTCTAACAATGCACACTGCAACAATCTATGCCTGCCCATCCAGTGGGAATCTTGCCCATGTTCCTACTTGAGGTCACCCTAGGGGATTCTCACAATGTTGTTGGAGAGTTCTCCTTGGTTTCTCTTAACATCATGATGATGCCAGTGAGTCTCATTTCCGTCAATATCCCTTGCTTTTGTAACGTGACTAGCTCACCTTCTTTCTCTCTCGTTGTTGCTCAGTTATTCAGTTGTGTCCGACTTTTTGTGGCCTGTTTTGGGGTTTCCTTGGCAAAGAACTTGGAGAGGTTTTCCACTTCCTTCTTTGGTGGATTAAGGCAATTGGAGGACTCTGGAGGAGAAGTGAGGCTGGTGACCTTGCACAGCCCTCCGTCACTCAAAACAAAGTCACGTGCAAATCATGTCATCATTTCTCTGATGGCATGGTCTTCTTTGGCAACGAAGGATGAACACAAGGCAATCAGAGGTTATTACTTGCTCAGGGTCACATAGCTAGTGAATATCTGAGGCCATATTTGAACTCAGGTCCTCCTGATTTCAGGCCCAGTGGTCTATCCACTGAACCACCTAGCTGCCTCCATTTCTCTTGTACATATTTTTAATTATGTTCTTTAGTCTATTTCTCTTTCACAAGTTTTTGTCAAGTTTTGTAACCTGCTTTCATCCATCATGCACCTCTCCATTACCCTTTAGGTGATTGTCAAGGTGATTCCTTAGAAGTTGCAGTATTCTATGATTTTGTAATTATATGATGATTCCAGAACAATTCCAGAAAAAGAATGATATTTAAAAGATGGGCTTTTGTTTCAGGAAGAAGTCATCAAAAGAACTTTGTAATTTTTAAAGATAAATCACCAGTTCCTTCTGTTAGGTTTCTGGCCCAGTTGACTTTCCATGAACAGTATCTCTCCAAAATACGTACGCTATATATATGTATGCAGTTGAATGGCTATCTGGTCAGATGCACAATCCATGGAATTTAGAATTTGTCTTCTCAATTTACTAATGAGGAAACTGAGACCCAGAGAAATTAAGTGACTCAAATAAGCTCAGCTAGTTAGTGGCAGTCAGAAGTAGAACTTGGGTCTCCTGCTTCATAATTCAGTGCCCACATTGAAGACAATCTACTAAGATCCCCATCCCTACCCTCATTCCTGAATGAAAAGACTTAAGAAAGTAGGGTACGATGATGTTCAGTACTGGTTTAAGCAGCTTTCTTTTCATCTGTCACATCCATAATTAATTTATCAGCAGAGGCACTGAACAAGATGAGATTTAAAGTGATGTTTATAAAATGAATTAGCTTCTTCCCTATCTTCTTTAGAATTCTCTGTTGTGAATGTACTCCAATTGTAAGAGAGAGGCAATTTATGCAAAAGAAAGCTCTAGTGGCCTAGATTCTGTGGTAAATTTTATCATTCTATGTCTTCTCTTCCCTCGGGCTAGAAGACCATTGGCTAAAGGACTGAATCTTGTTATTTTACGTATATTTGATACATTACATGGTAGGCTTTGTTGTTCACTGGAAAGTGTATCTACTTTTTCCTTTTTAAGGATAATTGTTTATATTTCAGATCTGAGTTATTGAGGCTAGAATCAAAGACAGAGGCCATATGTAGCAAAATGGTACAACTCATACTTTCCATGCAAGACATATATGTGAATTCAATCCCTCAATCTCTTGTTACCTCACTCAAGAGGTGGCATGGTACAGTGGAGAAGAACAGTGGAGTTGAGTTCAAGGAACTGGGTCTTTCATTCAGTTAAACATTTATTACATGCCAGACATTGTGCTAAATGCTGGGATTACCCCTCCCCACTCCCAAAAAAGCAAACAATCCCTTTCCTCAAGAAGCTTACTTTCTATTGGCTAATACAATATACACATGATTAATATAAAAGAGACAGAAGGTAACTGGAAGAGCACTAGAAGTGGCTCTCAAACTGAGCCTAAAGGAGAGAAATCAGGAATTTTGAGTATAAGGTGAAAAAGAAGACATTGGAGCCTCAGAGGACTCCTGGCACAAATGTAAGGATATGGGAGATGAGATATAGGTGAGGAATAGAAATTAGGTCAGTATAACTGGAGAAGAAAATGGAAAACCACTCCAGTATCTTTGCCAAGAAACCTCAAATGGGGTCACAAAACTGACTGTCATGAGAGAATTTATTGAATTGGCCAGGAGTGTGCTGGTAAATGTTTATCAATTGACTCTCTGGGGGGGAAGGCATATATAAGATACTTTAAAATTTATTCCGTATTATTAATACTTTCTCCATCTCTTTCTGAAGCCCAGAGACTATCAAAAAACAACAAATCAATCTCTGGTTTGTAGCATTTGTAAACTTCTGAGGTGTAAAAGTTTATG
Organism: Notamacropus eugenii; assembly: GCF_028372415.1. Taxonomy (NCBI): domain Eukaryota; kingdom Metazoa; phylum Chordata; class Mammalia; order Diprotodontia; family Macropodidae; genus Notamacropus; species Notamacropus eugenii. The sequence goes on along the minus strand of NC_092875.1, from coordinate 280,150,145 downwards.
CTGGAAATTTAACAATCAACTCTCTTGATTCTATTTTGAACTGGCTTCAGCATACCTCTGGGGTGTGACATGGACAGACCTGTTCTTTCAAGTCTTTTTAGCTGCTATGGGGAAGCAGAAAGCCTCAGTAAAAAGTTACTACAATAGGCCAGGAGAGTTGATGAGGACCTAAAATAGGATGGTTGTTTTGAATGGAGAGAGGGTGAATAAGATACAAGAGCTATTGCAGAGAAAGAAATTACCTTAGTAGTTTACTACCTGTGTGGTCTTAGGTTAGTCTTCTGGGCCTCAGTTTCCTGATCTGGAACACGAGGAAGTTGTGCTAGATGACCTCTAAGATGCTATACTTATAGCTTCAAATGTATGATCAATAGCCTGCCTATAATGTGTGCCCAATCACACCCAAATAGGCTCCATTTCTCTGGCAATGGAAAGGTTTCTGGGGAATCCAAGCCCACCAAATGGAGAGGTGGATTTTCCTGGTCTCTGGGGCTCTGCAGTTCCTGCAGCCACCAATCTTGCTTCCTGCCTTTGCTTCCCCTCTCCTGCTTTCTTGCCACTGTGGTGCAGAAGGAAAAGGGAAGTATTATTGGTGACTTGGTCAGCCTATAATCTAGGTTCTTTCTTCCAGCACTTCTCTCAGGTTCTCTCTGCCTTCCACACTCTGGTGGCATGTCTGCTTGGTGGACTTCAGTTCCTGTGGAGTCAGGAAGGCTAATAGCAGTAGTATGTTAACAAGCCGTGGTTAATGTTTAACAACTGGCTCTCTGGAGGGAGGGGGAGGGAAGGGCACATATAAGACACTTTTCAGTTTAATTTTCATTATTAACATTTCCTCCATCACTTTCTTAAATCAAGAAATCAACAAAACAATAAATCAAGCCCTGATTTGTAACATGTGCTGATTTCTGACATGTAAATGCTTTCACTGCAAATTTTAACAGCAAGCTTATGAAAACTGCCTCTTGAAGACCCATAGCTGTTGATCCCCCTTCTTTCGGTTCCCTCTTTCCAGACCTGAAGAGACATAACTAACTGGTTGCCATCTTGTCAGGGATTAAGCAACTAGGCATTTTTTAAACCCTCTTGACACTCTGGCATTCTGTTTGTGTTCACGTCTTGACTTTTGTCTTGCTGCTGGACTTGGCTGGCCCTGGAGGAGAGAGTGAGGCTGACAGCTTTGTCAGCTCTGCCCCACTTAAATCCAACTGACATGCAAGTCAAGACAGCATCCTCAAGATGTCATTGGTTTTGTTGGAGAGTGAAGGAACAATGACAACCTATAGAATGTGACCCTGAGGCTCTGGTTGTTTAGGCAAGAAAGACAAAAAAGTTAAAAGTTTTAAAACCTAAAAAGAGGTAGCCATGGTCATCAGACCTTAAACTGAATTGTTGGCCCTTCATAGCAAAGTGCAGGGCTAGGGGAATAGGATCCAGAGGGAAAGATGTTTTCTTTGCCCTTTGCGAAGTTTATGTTTCTAAAGAAAAGTTCAGTTGTTAATTTTTAAAATCAAGTTTAATTGATTTTAGTTTCTTTGGTATAAAGAATGAAAATGCCCTTTATGATATAATATTCAATAAATACTTTCTTTGTTAAAATAAAGTAAATTCTCTGGGTGTTTGTCCTCATGAAATAAGCTGCATATATCTCTCTCATCCTATGGAAGGTCTTCAAATTGAGAATCAGGAAATCTAAACTCTATTTCTGGCTATGCCACTAATTAATTGTGCGAGCTTCTTGAATTACCCAATTTCTCTGGACCTCAGTTTCTTTATTAGTAAAATGAGAGGACTGAATAAGATCTCTAAAGTCTATTCTAGCCACACAATTCTAGGAATAGTCATAGTAAACCAATTCTTTCTTCCGGGGTGGGGAACCTGAGACCTGGAAGCCATATGTGGCCTTCTAGGTCCTTGAGTGCAGCCTTTTGACTGAGTCTAAATTTTATAGAACAAATCCTTTTATTGAGTGGATTTGTTCTATAAAGTTTGGATTCAGTCAAAAGTGCACCTGAGGACCTAGATGGTCCATGTGGTCTTGAGGCAGCAGGTTTCCCACCTTGTATCCTTTGTGGGGCACCTTTAAATCTGGAGAAACTGGGGAGGGGAGAGTGTGGGGTTGGAGAAGAGATGCTAGAACAAGATCTGGTTTAGTAGCCAAGAGATTGCATTTCACTTAAGTAACTACAGGGTTAACTGAACTCCACCACCACCCCCTGCATCTGGCGGCTACATAGTTTATTAGACCACTGCCCCCAAAGAGGTCAAAAAAAGAAGAAAAAAAGACTTATACATACAAAATTACTTATAGTGATTATTTACAGAGGTAGTGAAGAGCTCAAAATTGTGAGGATGTTCATTAGTTGGGAATGGCTGAACAAACTGTAGAATATAAATAATAGGACAATATTGTACCTTAAGAAACAAGAAAAGGGAGAGTTTCAGAGAAACTCAGGAAGACTTGCATGAACTGAAGCAGCGTGAAGTGAGCAGAACCAGACAAACCATTAATGCTATAACAACACAAAATGTACAACTTTGAAAGGAACTCTGATCAATGCAATAAGGAATCATTTATCTACATAGATATATAATATTTGTATATATAATATGTGCATATATATGTATGTAATTTTGTTAAATATTTCCCAAATACATGTAAACAAATTTTTACCATTCTTTTTTTGACATTTTGAGTTCCAAATTCTCTCCCTCCTGCCTCTCTCCACCCTTTGAGAAGGCAAACAATTTTATATCAATTATCCCTGTGACATCAAGCAAAAATTCCATAATAAATCATGATTGCAGAGGCCCAATAATGAAGAATGCTGTCTGCTTCTCAAAAGAGAGATGATGGGCTAAGTATGTGAAATGAGACATGGTTTTGGACATAGTCAGTATGGGAATTTGTTTTGCTTGACTATGCACATTTGTTACAAAGATTTTTTTTTCTTCTTTTCCCAGTAGTGGGGGAGCAGGGTTGGAAAGGAAAGAAAAATAAATGATTGTTAATTTAAAAAATCAATTAAAATGTATTAAATTCTTTGTGGCAACAACGCCCTAAAGGGCTGACTACATCTTCCCCCTTAGAGATCTAGGGGTAACCCTGAGGAGTTGAGGTAACTCTTTTCTAATGCTTTTGGTTTAAGTCCCTACAGTGGGTATTTGTCCCCTGTTAGCCACAGTGACCGACCCTCAGTTCCATTTAACACCAATTAGCTCTTACAATGGGATATTACTTTTTAGATACAAAAACAACAAAAGTAGAAATATTTCTCACTAACACTTCACCAGGACACCTTGTAAGAGATCAGGCTCTGGAAAGAGTAGGCTCAGGCTTAGCATAGGTCCAAAAAAGCATTGGTCTTAACAAGTTTCTATCCAGATGCAGCATGACTGAAAAATGAGTCCACAATTCAGGTATTGCTGGTTTGGCATGGACTCACTTCCCACACTCTTAGACCTCCTAGATTACTGATGACTCACTCTCTTGACTTTTTGATACTTACAAGGACTTGGCCTCCAACTTCTTTCACCTAAAAATGAAAGAACAAAAATTAAGACAGGAAAAAATAAAGTTTGTATTCACAGGGCCTCATGTTGGTCTTGAAGGAAGAGAGCCCAAGGCTGAAGTTTCTCTCTTTACATCGCTGTCAGTCACCAGATGTTTCCAGTAAACGGGAAGACAGGGAGACAAAGACTGAGACCAAGGTCTACTAACAGCTTTTTAAAGATACCTCCCCATTCTGGCTCCAAACTACAGCCAATCAAAAAGAGAGGAACCAGTTACAGAACATTTATACGTGTTTTAAAACCTCTCTTCTTCCATGAAACCTCATCATGACTCCAGAAAACAAGTTTCTCAGCTTCTTCCACTTGGAAAGAAAGAAAGAAAGGAAGGAAGGAAGGAAGGAAGGAAGGAAGGAAGGAAGAAAGAAAGAGAGAGAGAGACAGAAAGAAAGAAAGAAAGAAAGAAAGAAAGAAAGAAAGAAAGAAAGAAAGAAAGAAAGAAAGAAAGAAAGAAAGAAAGAAAGAAAGAAAGAAAGAAAGAAAGAAAAGAAGGAAGGAAGAAAGAAAGAAAGAAAGAAAGAAAGAAAGAAAGGAAGAAAGGAAGGAAGGAAGGAAGGAAGGAAGGAAGAAAGAAAGAAAGAAAGAAAGAAAGAAAGAAAGAAAGAAAGAAAGAAAGAAAGAAAGAAAGAAAGAAAGAAAAAGAAAGAAAGAAAGAAAGAGAAATGGAGGAAGGAAGGAAGGAAGAAGGGGAAGGAAGGAAGGAAGAAGGGAAGGGAAGGAAAGGAAAGGAGGAAGGAAGGAGCCCTGACTCGGAAGTCAAAATACCTGAGTTCAGCGACTGCCTACGATGTATATTACCACCATGACCTTGGGCAAGGTCTCCCTGGGCCTAGGTTTCCCCATCTGTAAAATAAGATAGTTGAGCTAGAAGGCCTGTCAGCATTATCACACATAAATATAAATGCATGTGTGTATATGTATGTACGTATGTATACGTAGGGATGTATATAACAGTATCATTATTTATATATATACTCATATGTAATATGTGTATATGATGTGATACATGTAATGTCTACATAGACATAAATATATGCACACATACATGTGTACATATGTACGTGTGTGTATATAAATGTTGCAGCATTTCTGTACATCCATCTCCATCTCCCTTTCTATGTGTCCAGAGACAATCTTACAAACGGCCACCTGGGTGGGATGATCTAAGAAGTTCTGAAAGACTGACCTCCAAATCCCTTTCCTGCCACCCTCCCGCAAATGTCTCCGCTGGGGTTTTTTGTTTGTTTTTTAGGTTAAAGGACTCTTTCCAGAAAAGCAGTTAAAATGTTGCCTGGGAGGAATGCCATTTGGGCCCTCTTTATCACCCTTTATCCCAGGGACAGAGATCTGGTTTTTCAGGAATAGGAATTGTCTTCTGTCAATTTTCACAAGGGGCAGGAAGGCCCATTAGGGAAGGCAGAAGAGAAAGGTGTGCAGCCCCAAAGCCCATTGCAGAAGAGCAGGCCTGCTGTGAAGGCCCACAGGGGCGGTCAGGAAGTAGCACCAAAGCGTTAGGGACTACTAAATGACTGTGCTCCCAGATCGAACGTTTAATACGTGTAGAGAGGCTTTGCTCCGCCTCCAGAACCTGATGTGAGACAGGCTTCTGCTAGACTCAGGGGGGAAGGGCGGCAGGGAGAAGAGAGGGAGAGGAAGGAGGGAGGAGGGAGGAGGGAGGAGGGGGGAAGAGGGGCAGAGGGAAACGCGAGGGGGTTGTGGCTCAGCTAGTACTTTTAGCAACCTAAAGTTCTTGAAGAGAGTAGCCAGAGAGCCATCTCAGGTCAAGGAGACTTGACTTCAAGTCCCACCTTCCCACGACTCTGGGCAAATGAGACAATCTCTCAGTGTCCCTGGGCAATAATTTAAGAAAACAAATTATAAAGCAGGTATAGATCGACATTCCCAGAGGGAATTTCCTCCCCAGGAGTTCACCATACCAATAAAATTCCAGGTCCATATGTATTTTTTTTAAAGCCAAAGGACTAATTATGCTTCCTCCTTTCCACACATCGTTTCCAAACTGCCTCCCCTTGATACTCATTTTAGCCTGATTTCATTTCTGTACTTGTGTCCAAATGTTGGTGTGTTTGGGCAGAGAAGGTGTATAAATGAGCCCATAAATGCCTCCTCCCCTCTCGTCCCTAGCTGTGCTAAAGATTGTCCTGTAAAAAAAGAACTTGGGAGAAGTCGTGTTGGAAACAAATTCTTCCTCCTGTCCCAAATTACATTTTTTTGGTAGTGAAAGGTCCTGGGTAGAATGTTCTTTTCGTTAGTAACTTGGGGATTGAAGAAATGGTCTAAGTCTCCATAAAATTACAACGAAAAAGGTTAAATTTGAAGAGAATTAGGTACTAGCTATATTCAATAAGCTAGTGACTATATTGAATTGAGAAAAATGCAGTCAGAGGATTTTCTAAGACTACAGGTGTGGAAAGACATTATTACTTGAAATACAAAGTCATTCCTGTAATTATTATATCTGTTCTCAAACTTTTCTATATCTTGTTCCTGCTATTAAATTTCTTTACTGCATTTCAGCAGTGAAAAAATGCCAAATTTTAAAAGACCCAGTCGGAAAGAAAGTGGATTAAATAATTGTAAATAATGATAATACTGTAGGCAATAATAATCCTTGTTTCAATGTTCAGGTATTTCACATAATTAAAAATGATTGTTAATTGCTTACTATGCCCCCCAAAAATTAGTGTGTGAGGAAGAGAAAGCAAGAGAGACAGGATCTGCCCTTTAGCAGCTTACAGTAGGAATGATGAGATAGATATAGAAGTATGACACAAGATAGAATGTGATAAGTGCAAAGGAGATGTCTACACAAAGGGCTGAAGTGTTATAAGAAATTCAGGAGAGACTACTCTTTGAGAAACAGGACTTTTCATGGAGGAGATGGGAACCAAGCCTTGAGGAGAAAATTATGTCAACAATGAATTCAGGGTAGCAAGAAAGAACAGGGCAAAGTCAGGGAATAGCTAGTTTAATCTGGATTAAATGTGGAGTGAAGCAACAAATATGAAACATGGCCCATTGAAACAAGACTGTGAACAACTTTGAATGCTAGACCAATAAAGATATTGGATATTGATAAAGCACTCTAAGGTTTACAAAGTTATTCCCATACATCATCTCATTTGATCTTCATAACAACTCACTCCATTAGGCTGGTACTATCAGCATCATTATTCCCATTTTACAGATAAAGAAAATGAAGCTCAGGCAGGTGAAATGATTTCCTCATAATTATTTAGATAGTTTAGTGTTGGAAGAAAGAGTTGAACTCAAGTCTCTATAGTTTTTTTCTAATATAAACTGTCACCCAAGGCTATTTATATCTTATCCTATAGGAAATGGTGATTCATTGAAGTTTGGTTTTTGTTTTTTTTTTATTATTAAATTTATTTATTTAACTTTTAACATTCATTTTCACAAAATTTTGGGTTACAAATTTTCTCCCCTTTTATCCCCTCCCCCCCAAACACCAAGCATTCTAATTGCCCCTATGACCAATCTGCTCTCTCTTCTATCTGCCCTTGTCTCCATCTTCTCTTTTGTCCTGTAGGGGCAGATAGCTTTCTATACCCCTTTACCTGTTTTTCTTATTTCCTAGTGGCAAGAACATTACTCGACAGTTGATCCTAACACTTTGAGTTCCAACTTCTCTTCCTCCCTCCCTCCCCACCCCTTCCCTTTGGAAGGCAAGCAATTCAATATAGGCCATATCTGTGTAGTTTTGCAAATGACTTCCATAATAGTTGTGTTGTATAGGACTAACTGTATTTCCCTCCATCCTATCCTGTCCCCCATTACTTCTATTCTCTTTTGATCCTATCCCTCCCCATGAGTGTCGACCTCGAATTGCACTCTCCTCCTCATGCCCTCCCTTCTATCATCCCCCCCACCCTGCTTGTCCCCTTATCCCCCACTTTCCTGTATTGTGAGATAGGTTTTCCTACCAAAATGAGTGTGCACTTTATTCTTTTCTTTAGTGGAATGTGATGAGAGTAGACTTCATGTTTTTCTCTCACCTCCCCTCTTTATCCCTCCACTAATGAGTCTTTTGATTGCCTCTTTTATGAGAGATAATTTGCCCCATTCAATTTCTCCCTTTCTCTTCCCAATATATTTCTCTCTCACTGCTTGATTTCATTTTGTTTTAAAGATATGATCCCATCCTATTCAATTCACTCTGTGCACTCTGTCTCTATGTATGTGAGCGTGTGTGCATGTGTAATCCCACCCAGTACCCAGATACTGAAATGTTTCAAGAGTTACAAATATTGTCTTTCCATGTAGGAATGTAAACAGTTCAGCTTTAGTAAGTCCCTTATGACTTCACTTTGCTGTTCACCTTTTCATGGTTCTCTTCATTCTTGTGTTTGAAAGTCAAATTTTCTTTTCAGCTCTGGTCTTTTCATCAAGAATACTTGAAAATCCTCTATTTCATTGAAAGACCATTTTTTCCCCTGAAGTATTATAGTCAGTTTTGCTGGGTAGGTGATTCTTGGTTTTAGTCCTAGTTCCTTTGACTTCTGGAATATACTGTTCCATGCCCTTCGATCCCTTAATGTAGAGGCTGCTAGATCTTGTGTTATCCTGATTGTATTTCCACAATACTTGAATTGTTTCTTTCTAGCTGCCTGCAGTATTTTCTCCTTGACCTGGGAACTCTGGAATTTGGCCACAATGTTCCTAGGAGTTTCTCTTTTTGGATCTCTTTCAGGCGGTGTTCTGTGGATTCCTTGAATATTTATTTTGCCCTCTGGTTCTAGAATCTCAGGGCAGTTTTCCTTGATAATTTCATGAAAGATGATGTCTAGGCTCTTCTTTTGATCATGGCTTTCAGGTAGTCCCATAATTTTTAAATTGTCTCTCCTGGATCTATTTTCCAGGTCTGTTGTTTTTCCAATGAGATATTTCACATTATCTTCCATTTTTCCATTCTTCTCTCTTTGTTCTGTGATTTCTTGGTTTTGCATAAAGTCATTAGCCTCCATCTGTGCCATTCTAATTTTGAAAGAACTATTTTCTTCAGTGAGCTTTTGAATCTCCTTTTCCATTTGGCTAATTCTGCTTTTGAAAGCATTCTTCTCCTCATTGGCTTTTTGAACCTCTTTTGCCAATTGAGTTAGGCTAGTTTTCAAGGTGTTAATTTCTTCAACATTTTTTTGGGTCTCCCTTAGCAGGGAGCTGATCTGCTGTTCATGCTTTGACTTCATGTCTCTCATTTCTCTTCCCAGCTTTTCCTCCACCTCTCTAACTTGATTTTCAAAATTCTTTTTGAGCTCTTCCATGGCCTGAGCCCATTGGGTGGGCTGGGACACAGAAGCCTTGATTTCTGTGTCTTTGCCTGATGGTAAGCATTGTTCTTCCTCATCAGAAAGGAAGGGAGGAAATGCCTGTTCGCCAAGAAAGTAACCTTCTATAGTCTTATTTCTTTTCCCTTTTCTGGGCATTTTCCCAGCCAGTGACTTGACCTCTGAATATTTTCCTCACACCCACCTCACCTCCTGATCCTCCCAGCCCGTGTTTGTGGTCTGAGATTCAAATGCTGCTTCCAGCCTCAGGGTTTTTGGCGGGGGCAGGGCTGCTATTCAGTATGAGATTATGTTCTGGTGCTGAGGTCGGGGCAGGGCCACCTCTCAGGCTCAGTTCCCTCAGGGGGTCTATGCACAGACCTTCCGCAATGGATTCAGGCTCCCGCCCGCTTGGGGAGCCCCTGTCTGCAGCCGCCTCTCAGCTTCTACCTCCCGGGGGGGCCTGAATTATGGGGGCACCCCACTCCCCTCTCGACCCGCCAAAGAGACTCTCTTACCCACCCCTGTCACCTGTGGGTGGAGGGACTTGTGCGGCCGCTGGAGATCCCGTCCCTGAAGCCTGCTCGGATCTGTTTCTCTCGGTGCCGCAGCCGTGGCCGCAGCAGGTCTGGGCTGGGCTTTGTGTCTGCAGCGCGACGGACCTTTTGCGAGAGGTTTGCAGATCCCTCTGTGGGTGGAGGGACCCGCGTGGCCGCTGGAGATCCTGTCTGTGAAGCCTGCTCGGATCTTTTCCTCTCGGTGCCGCGGCCGCGGCAGGGCTGCACTCAGCTCCCAGTCCCGGCGCCCAGTCCGCGGCGCGAAGGACCCCCCGCGAGAGGTTTGCAGGTCTCTCTGGAACAGAAATCTCCCTCGCTCCAATGTTCCGTGGCCTCTGGGTGCGGAATTCGCCGTGAGTTACTTCCCTGTAGCCATTCTATGGGTTGTGGGTTCAGAGCTATGTGTATGTGCGTCTTTCTACTCTGCCATCTTGGCTCCGCCCCCCCGAAGTTTGGTTTTTTTTTAAGGTAAGTGGCATGGTCAGATCTTTTTCTTAGAATTATCATTTTGAAATTGTGTGGATGACAGACTGGAGAAAGGAGTTGGGAAAAGAGACCAGTTAGAAGGCTATCACAATATTGTTGCCATGTTATTGTGGAACATAACATTTTTCTCTAGGTGAGAATAATAATAGGCTAGCCTTGTCTGATGGGAGCAGGAGAGAACAAGAAAGGATAGATTATGGAAGGAGAATTGGTAGCATTTGATTAAATAGATGTGAGAAATAAAGGATAAGGAAGGGTCAAAGATCATTCAATGGGCTTAAGCTTAGCTGACTAGAATAATGGTGGTTATACCAATAAGGAGATTGGTGGAGGAGCCAGTTTGGGGAGAAAGAAGAATTTGAAGAGGTAACAGTGGGTCACCTAGTATATCTAACTGTATATCCAGTATACAGTTAGAAATACAGGAAACTCAGGAGTGAGAAAGGACTGGTTATGTTTTGGAAATGATCTGCACAGTGGGAATACTTTTAGCCATGGAAATAGGTGAAATTACCCAAAACAAAGCTTTGGGGATGGGAGGAAAAAAGATGAACTGAGACTTCCTTAGGATAACAGTTGTCCCAAAGTGGACTGAGCTACTTAGGGAGGCAGATGGTTCTCTACCCTTGGAGGTTTTCAAACAGTCTGGCTGACCGCTTGACGGATATGATACAGTAGAAAGTCCTCTTTGCGTATGAGTTAGACTGGAATGCAGAGGGACCTTGCAAACTCTGAAGTTGGTAATTCTGTAAAATACGTCACGGTATATGCCACTCCTCTAAAATTCCACTTTGAAAAGTTCTGGTTAGGGGAAGTGTGTACTACAAATTTAAAAAGATAATAATTACTTCAGTGTTTACGCATCTCCATCATACCCCACCCATAGGCCCATTACACAGATGTTTAAGTACCTTCAAGCTGTGTTTTCAGATGTGCAGCTCACACTTTCTAGCTGTAGCTTCCCTTTAAACAAAGCTAAGCATTGCTGATAGCTCTACTTGGCAGAGGCTCCCTATATAAAACATCATTTATTTTTAGTTTATTGCATAGAAATGCAGGGGGAAAAGAAAATAATTAAAATGATGTGCTGCCTTATAACATGGTATCTACGCTACTGAACTTCTAACCTGACATAAATACATTGCATACTGTAACCTGTTCCTCCTGATTATTAACCTTGAGTATGGCAACCTATAAATCATCCCTGAAACAGCTGGCGCTCAGCATTGCCCCAAAGGTATATGATTACGATCGTTTTATATATATCTTGGTATGCAGACATGAAAAATTCATTGAAGAGGTTGGTGTTGTAAGACTTATTATAATGAATTTTCTCAAAAACATAGATCATGCTTAAAATAGGTGTCTGCTTATTATAATGCAGCCACTTATATCTTCTCGAATTACCTTGCCCATAGCTCAGCCATTTTCCTAAAGTCAAACACGATGATACCTAAACAGATTTACTGCGGTCAGTTTGCCTATGGTCTCAAAGTAGAAGCTGGGTTTTTCTGATGTTCTCACTTTCTCTAAAGCTGGCGATTTGGATATTTGGAGAAGTGGGGGAGGGATTATAGCTAACAAGACAAAGAACATCTCTGTACATGTGGGCTAGTGAAGTGACTCCATGTATTTGGGTATCTCTCCAATCTATGGCTATGGTACCATCTATGACACGGAAGCCCCAGGGAGAGATGGCCCTTCTCCCCCAGCTGACAAATTTCCCCCGCCCTTCCCTGTTGCTTAGAAAAGAATCAGAATCTGACAGTTGAAAGGGGGGCCTTAGACATTATATCTTCATCATTTCATAGATGAGGGAATTGGGGTCCAGAGGGGTTGTTCTATACAAGGTTATACATATATGTCTAGTCAGAGCCAGACCCCAAGATGCCTATCCCCCAACCATGTGTGTCCTCTCCCGTCACACTACGCTGCTTCTCCCCATGATCTTGCCTCTCTTCTGGCAGCCTTATGCTTCTTCAACTTAGGAAAACCTACCTGACTCCTAACCACAGTGGAAAGACAATGAACACAATACCAAGACATTCAAAGTAATTTCCTTTTCCAAGGACCGAGCTTAAGAAGCTCACTCTAAATTGAGTTCCCATGGTTTTTTGGTTTGGTTGGTTTCTAGTCATTCTTTATCAAGTGGAAGTGGTTAGCTCCCGGGAATCCTTTTGTCCAGGAGCTCTTTAAAACAAAGCCTTGGTAACAGATGCCAGTTCTGATCAAGGGTATGTTTTTCCACACCTTACTCTCCCTCTTCCTTGTAGACAAAAATTAAATCCAAAATTTCATCCTTATCTTATAGAGTTTGAGTCAAATTGAACCCTAGAAAACACCTCCTTTTCCCTCTTTCCTGGTCTCCCCGCAAGATACCAGTAGCTCTCACGTTGCACAGAAGTAACCCCATTCAGGACTGAATAATGAGTAACAGCACCTTGTTCACCACTCAGGCTTGCTAGCATGGGCTAGAGATGGAGGACAGGTTCTTAGGAGTACTAGGCTTGTGAAAGGAGAGTGTCAAATGTAAAAGTTAATTCAAAATCAAAGCCACAAATAAACCACCTCCTCCTTGGAGGGCATAAGGTATTGATCCCAAGGGGATTTGTTTTTTTTTAAATTACAGGACAAGTAGAGACAAGTGTCCCAGATCCTGAGGGCATTTGGTTTGTGGAAAGAAGGGGGAGGGGAAAAGAGGGACAGTTAAGTGCTGTAGTCTCCAAGGGAGGCATTTGAGAGTCCTTTATCCTCACATCCCTCCTTTGGCAGCACTGCTCAGAGCAAAACAACACAAAGGAACTCCCTCTTGCATATTAGTCTGGTCCAAATGTACTAGGAGAAAAAAATAACAGATTCCTAGGGTTATTCATTAGTGCCATGCACTAGCAATTATTTAATAATATGGTGTGAAAATTCAGTCCAACCTGTCTATACGTTAGCCTTAGAGAGCTCTGAGATGGGAAATGACTTTGGCAGGGTCACACAAGTCAGCATATGGCAGAGGCAGGATGTGAAGCCAGGTTTTTTGCCAAGGCCAGTTCTCTATCCCCTATGTCATGCTGCTGCTTCTACTACAAAATGGAACAGACAGCATGATTATTCTAAGTAATCATAATGAATGTGCTTTATACAAACATGAGAAAAAAGATTTTCTCTCTATTACTGCTGGGATGGCATTGCTTGAGGCCTAGCTGTGGAGATCTACTGTCTGAGAAGGGACATGCTTTATCAAAAGGACAAGTCCCATTCAGCGTGCTCAGTTCAATTGTGAACTCTGACCCGTCTTTCCTATTCATATCTTGGTCTTTGATCAAGTATTAATTCATTCTTAAGTGAAAGTATGCTTTCATGCTTCAAGCAGATGAATCTTCTGAAGCACTAACTCAGTCCTCTACCCCTTCCTCAAAATTCTTCAATGGCTCCCCTTTGCCTACAAGTTCAAACTCCAGTCCTACCTGGCCTGGCAAGTGCTAAATTGGAGAGGGAGGCAATGTTGTGTGCACTGGATTTGGAGCTGAAAATCTAGGTCACAATCTTAGCTCTCTTTCTTAATGTATGTGATCCTGGATGAGTCGCTTTCCCTTTCTAGGCCTCAGTTTCCTTATCTGTAAAATGTGACTAGATGACCATTTAGGTCTCTTCTAGCTCTGTGGTTCAAGCTGAGGAAAGGTTAACATGTACTAGGTTCTTTTCTTGGGGAGAAAAAAGAGGGTAAAAATCTTTGCATTTAAACCCTTCACTCGACCATTCTACTTTTCTTCTACTACTCCCCACATAAGAATCGGGCAAATGGGATCTATTAGAAAGTGCTGGGAAACAAGGCACTTAGTAGTTTGGTTACAATAGGAAAATCAGCTAACTTCTCCATTTCCCCATCTGTAAAACAAAGATAACACTTGCAACATCGTTATGGTTTCGAACTGTATGGGAATAGACTACATGGTCACCTAGTCCAGTCTCCTTATTTTACAAATTAGAAACTAAGACTCTGAGACCATCTTGCCTAGGTTCACACGAATGGATTCAGAGCCACATTCATTACACTTCTTTCTACCACATCGACTCAGCCCCTTGCTGTCTCACAGGGTTGTGAGGAAAATGCTTACTTTTCAAAGCTTAAAGCACTATCAAAAGATAAATTTGATCAGCTCCTAGCCCCTGAACGTGTCATGCCCATTCTCACCACGTCACCTTTGTGCATTCTGTCCTCCCTCCCATCTTTTCCCTCAACCTAAGTAAGCACAAGCATTTCCATGAGTTCTTCCCTTACCACCCCAACACATTATAATTACTCCCTCCTCATAACCAGTATGCCACTCACCACCTGGACCTTCAGCACTTATGTGCTGCTTCAAATTGTTAGTTAGCTTATAGACTAATAACAGACACGTTTGCAAGACAGGCAGCTAGATGACAAGGTAGAGAGAGAATTGGACGTGTGTCAAAGACTTGAGTACAAATTCAGTTTCAGATACTTACTATAAGTGAAACTTTCTGACAGATGCTTACCTTCTCTGCCTCCTATTCCTCATCTCCAAAATGGGGATAACATTAGCACCTACTACTCAGAGTTGTTATGAGGATCAAAGGAGATAGTTGGAAAATGTATTTCCAGATGTTGGAGTGTTATAGAAACATTGGCTATTGTTATTAAAACACATTGGTTCTTTGGATCCTTACAACAGTCCTTGAAGTAAGCATTACAGGTATCATCCCCACTTTCAGAAATAAGAAAACAAGTTCCTAGAGGTGAAGCAACTTGCCCTACCTAGGTCACAAAGTTAATGAGTGTATAGTACTAGGCTGTTTGGGGCAGCCAGGTGGTGCAGTGGATAGAGCACCAGTGCAGGAGTCAGGAGAACCTGAGTTCAAATCTCACCTCAGACACTTGACACTCACTAGCTGTGTGACCTTGGGCAAGTCACTTAACCCCAACTGCCTCATCCTGGGTCATCTCCAGTCATCCTGATGAATATCTGGTCACTGGATTCAGATGGCTCTGGAGGAGAAGTGAGGCTGGTGACCTGCACAGCCCTCCCTCACTCAAAACAAAGTCAAGTGCAAGTCATGTCATTATTTCTCCTTCGGCAACGAAGGACGAACACACACACACACACACACACACACACACACACACGCTAGGCTAAATCAAAGCATCTGAGTTCTAGTTCCACCTTCAACAAATTAGTACAGCTAACCCACATCTTGGGGGATGGGGCGCTGCACAGCCAATCTAGAAAATTCAAGTTCAATTTTTTTACTCTTCCCTTCATAGCAGAGGTCTAATTTTTTTTTCCCTTTTTCTTTTATGGAGTGTTTATCATATCTTATAAAATTTGGGTGAAATACTTGTTCACAGCCTCTGTGTCACCTGCTGGCCTTCTTGTTTCACCTGCAGCTTCAGCAAAATTCCCCCCAAATTCTCATTTCTTTTCTTTCTTTTTTTTGCAAGGCAATCAATCAGTTAAGCGATTTACTCAGGATTACATAGCTAGTGTCAAGTGTCTGAGCGTGAATTTCAGCTCCAGTCCTGACTCCAGGGCTGCTGCCACCTCCATCCTTTGCCCCCTTCCCCCTCCTCCCCGTATTTAATTTCTTATGCCAACCCTCAAAACACCAAAAACTCGATGGGAAAAGTTGACATATGGAAGGGATAACTGTACATGAATCCTTTCGACATTCAAGTTTCCTTACAAAATGAATATCATACTGACTGATCAGCCCACATCACAGATTGTTATAAAGATAAAATAAATGAGAAGATGCTTTGAAGATTATAAATTGTCCTACAAATTAAAAACAGTATCATTATTCTCCATGTTTTTTGCAGACTCCTAACTGGGCTAGAATTCTGTCATAGGCATCTTTGCATTATTCCCCACAACATGGTGCTTGACACATTGCAGGTGCTCAATAAATATTTACTGATTTAGATTTATGGATTTGACGTGCATGTTATTTTTTTTAAAGACTACAAATTTAAACTTCTCCTTTACCCATAGGCACTTGGGATATCAGGATAGGATATAGTCTTATCTAGAAAGTCAGAATTAAGATCTGAGAAGAAGCTGTTGAGTCGTTCTAAGGTGTCCAAACTTAGGTCCAGGGCTGAGAGTCTAAAAGAAATCAGGTTATTAGGCACATAAGAATGTAAATTAAAAATGAGTACAACACTCGTATTTCATAAGCTGGTCATTTTGTATCCACTTTTTTTGTCCAGTACTACAAAGATCATTGTATTCATCCTTGAATTAGAACTCACTCTCTCATTAGTAGAAAACTAGATTCAGCTGGGTTTTTCTTTTTCAATAACAAAAATGAGTCCCAAATGGTTCTGTTTTGAATAGAGTTGTCCAACATTCTGTCTCCCTCCTACTACCATTTCTATAAAGCCTGTCACTGAAGATAAGTCTTTCCCTTAGTCCCTATGCTTAGTACATTTTTTCTTTGATTATCCAATAAATTTTACCACAATTGACAGTTGGTTAGGATAAGCTATACTCAATAACTGCCATCAAACCACATAGACTTCCAAGACCTGGAAGCATTCCAGTAGCTCCTCTAAGGGAAGGAGAAGTTCCCTACTTTCCAGGATCTTCTGAGATTCCAAGGTGCTGAATAAATCTGTTATACTATGCACATTAGCTGTACATGTGGATTTCCTATGTGTATATGAATAGCCTAGCATTACAATTAGCCACATCATTGATCCACACATTTTAACTGTTGCTGCACTGCCCCATCACCTTTTGGGTTACTGGACAAATAGAAATGGCACATTTAAGGGCTAGATTTTGTCAAATTCATGCAAAAGCATACCTTCTTTTGTATGGAAACAAATATAAACCAGTTGGAATTGTGCTAAGATAAATGATCATTTAAGCTCACAAAGCAGAGGAATCTGTCTCTTGCACCCCCCATTTATGGACCCGCTGTTGCTTCTTGACAAAACATGATTCCACCTGGAATCTAGTTTCCTACTGCCATTTCCACGACATCCTTAAAAGTCACATGACAATTATCTCGGTTTATTCATTGGACCTATGCAGAAACCACGCCAAAGGAAGACATAAAAGCAAAAACCTTCAAGGCTATCTTTACCTCAGGTATCAATAGACAGGATTCTGGCTTCTGCCAGGACCACAGTGGGAAGGTTTTAATGATGAGATTACAACCTGGACACACTGATGACACCTGGACATCATTTAGAGGAACTCACAAAAATTAATTTGAACTCCACACCTACCATTTTAGGTTGAGGGAATAATAGAAAAATCTTCCATTTTAATTGCTTTTGATAATTCTGATGGAAATCAGTCCCTTCCAACTAATCTGTCACTAATCTGCTGGTACTTCCATTAAAAGGGAATAAGGGAAAGAGGGGTGGAATTAGGTACTTTAGGTACCTTATGTTGCACACTATTAATTACTGCCTTACTTCATAAAAATCCTATCTAAAATACACATCCTAAATAAAATGCTGAATTATAAAAGAATTGTTTGTTCACATTTTTGGAGTAAGGGAGAGTTTGGGGGTTTAGAGTGGGGTTTTTTTTTTAATTGATTTTAAGAAAGACTTCAGGCTATTCAGGGTCTGCCCAGCTGCTTCTCAGTAGCCAGCTATGGCTGAAGGAGCAGAAACTGTGGATCTGAGAAACATGCCAGCTTTGTCTGGTGAAGAACAATGCCTCTGCAGTCACACACAATGGCCGTCTCTTATTTTCGGCTAACCCTTAGAAATAGAGGGAAAAGGATCATGGAGTTGCCTTGCAGGGCCTCTGAGGCGAGTGAGAGAACATTAGCTCTGCAGCCACAGATATGCAAATCCTTTATGAATCCTACAATAGCCCAGAAAACCCTGTGGGTGGAGACTGATAGCAAAACCATACAGCTAGAGCAAACTCCTCAATGAACTAGGGGTTCCAGACTTACATAGATCTGCTTCTGCTCGCTCATCAGCATCTAGAGGAGTCACTTAAAGTGAAGTCAGTCACTACTTGCTGAGCAGAGTGCCCAATTTCCAGAGTCCTGGGGAACAAATTCTAAAAGATGTGGTGAAATATTTGAAAATGCATTGCTAATTGTTCTGATTCTATCACAGAGTTGTCCCTTTAGAGATTACAGGAATGTTAAAGGTTGGGTTTTTTTCCTCAGATTGCTAAATTTTCTTTTGGTCACCAGTCAGTGATCAGGAACGTAATCAATCGTTCCCTCAGACCATTCAACAATTCACTCATATATTAAGTACTTACTGTGTACAAAGGACATAAGCAATCCTTCTTTGTAAAATGCCTTCTTCTCCCACAGCCCAATTTCTAGAAGCTTCACCCTTATCCTATACTAACACCATCATGCATGCTTGGTTTACATTCAAGAAAGATGGTCAAGTATCCCTTTAAGCCAAGGTTTAAATGGAATAATTCTGGGCCTTAATATCTTCTTTTCTAGCTTATCATGTGGCCCGTGACTTCATCTCAATGGTGAAAGAGGCAGTTGCCATAATATTTCCCTAACTCACAGGGGTGTGGTATGGATGAACTCATCAGTGCAAACTAAAAACCAAAAATGATTAATATTAAAATGTTAACAGCTTCCTGACTCCTACAAAAACAGGGTTGAACATGTCAAGCAGGATGAGTTTTCTATTCTGAAATGTCTTGTGTACTCCTCACACTATTAAATTTACAGCCTCCTTAAGTTTCAGTGAATCAGCCTACTTCTACATTTAAAGGTCCTTGAGTAAAAGAGACTGACAATTACAGGACAGTTTTGGACTGCAAATAATTTTAAGCCAGTGCAGTACTTCTCCCTTAGAAGAAAGAGAAGAATAGTGGGAGAGGGAAGAGAAAGTGTGTGTGTGTGGGGAGGGGGATCAGTGGGGGAGAGAGAAGGAGAGACAGAGACAGACAGACCGAAACAGAGGGGAAAAGGGGAGAGAGAGACAGAGAGAGAAGAAAGCTATCATGTTTCTCCTATTTATAATGTTGAAATCAAGCTTTTAAGATAAAAATACCATGGGATAGGAGAGCAAGGAAGACATCCTACACCACAAAACAAAACGATTTCCTCTTAATGTTTTGACTTACCTGTTTTTATTTACTATATATTAGAATTCTTTTTATTGCTCTACTGACTAGTGTGGAATTCACGGACCATCTATGTACACCTATCCACAAATACCTTACAAAAGGCTAGAACTCCATGACAGCATTAAAGGAAACTCCAGGTTACTTTTATAAGTTCTAAGGTATTAGAATGGGGCTGGTGAGTGTACAGTGTTACTTCAAAGAAGAATCGAGTTATTTTTTGTGTCTAAAGGGAGAAAGAATGTGCAAAAGCAATGGAAGAGGTTAAGCAATGTAAAAGCATTTAAAGAACTTGTAATACTTCAAAAACCAATATACTACCATTAAATTTGGCTAAGAATCTACAAAAAGTTTGGCCATGAAATATTTTTGCCAAAAAATGTTGCATTAAGTGCAATCTCCTAACCTTTAACTTATTCATCTCATGTCAAATGCAAATTTGACCATAAAATGCCTACAAAATGATAATCCAGGTTGAGGAAACATCAAATTGCCCATTATGGAAGAGATCAAGCTAAGGAATTTATAAAGAGGCTACATGTTACTTTTTAGAGTTTATTTAGTACCTTAGTAATTTAAATTGTTTTGCTACAGAATTTATAGTAATTGGCAGTTCATTTCCATCTTCATTCATAAAAAGTAATTTGTAGAGCTTCTTATCTGCAATAAAAAAACCCTTCATCACTTCAAAAAGCTTGCTTATGTAATAGGGACATATAAAAAAAAACATTAGCATCAATGGCAATAGGTTTTTGTTTTGCTTTTAATTACTGAGAGTATCTTTCACTGGCACTACCACAGATATTTGAATAGAAGTATAGTAAAATACTTTTTGAATGTTGGGTGGGGAGGGGAAACTACTAATTCACTTGATGTACCAAATTAAATACCAAGATTTCAATGTTTTCTTTTTCTAGAAGGTGAGGCAGTACAGTGATTAGAGAGCTGTGCTTAGCATGAGGAAGATCTAATTTCAAACCTTGTCTCTGGTCCTTAATGGCTATATGACCCAGGGCAAATCATATAAATTCTTTCATCCTCAGTTTCTTCATCTGTAAAATGAGGGAAGGACTGGAGGATGTTTAAGGTCCCTTCCTCCTCTATGATCTCCTCTCAAATATTCTTTTTCTTACTTGTAAGCTTTTTCTGGTCGTCTCACTCTCACTAAAACAAACCAAAAGATACAAAGGGTCTTTTCTTTTTCTTTACTAAAAACATATTAGTAAGTGCACAATCTTAACATGTCCATGGATAAAATAATACAGATGCTAAAGAAGGATTAAAACATATCTATAGTACATGTAGCATAAAAAAAAAATCTTTAGCATAAATCTATGATCCTATGACTCTGAACTGAAAGGGACCTTAAACAACATCCACACCAACATTCTATTTGATAGATGAGGAAAGAGATCCTAAAGAGTTCAAGCAACTTGCCAAGGGTCAGACAGTAAGATGGCAGAATTTGGATTTGAAACCAGGTATTCTTAACTCCAAATCTAACATACTTTCCACTTCACCAGTGAGTGAAGATACTATGTAGAAATATAAGCATCCATGTCTGTCCTACAGGATCATCTTTCAGTACTTCTTTTCTTGTTGAGAACTGTCTCATTCTTAGTGCAGTGAAAGGGTGCTTAACTTGGAGTCATGAGACCCGAGTTCAAATCTCAGATCTGTCATGTGTCACCTGTGTGACCGTGGGAAATGCACTTGGCCTCCCCAGGCCTGTTTCCTTATCTATAAAATGAGGGGGTTGAATTAAATGTTTCTAAAATCCCTTCTTGTATAGACATGGCTCTAATTGAACTAAAAATCTCCTAAATAGGCAGACACCTAGATCTTTAACCCTGAAGCTCTCTTAGAGAGCAAATATGCAGTTACACTTTTCAATATAGAATTTTAAGTAACTTCAAAGTTTAAACAAATGTGTCCTGTAGGCTATGCTGTGATGGTCAATAGTTGGCCTATCACTTACACTACTCTACCTGGACTGTAGCTAACAATTGATGCTGAAGGTCATAACTATTCATGACATTTATCTTCCAATATGGATGGATACATATACATTGTATATTCTACTTATTAAAAAAAAAAAAAAAACCTTGTCCATAATAAAAAGATAGAAAAAAAATTTCCCTTTCTAGCTTATTTCATTTCAAATTCTCGCTTGACTTACTCAAAACCTGAAAAGTTCTCTAATTATTGTACTATAGACTTAACAATTCATTTTTCTGCTATTCTGCTCCTTACACATTTTATTCACTTCTAATTTTTTATTTTTTATATTTAAAGAATTCCCTTTCAGAAGATATGCCCTTTTCAGGCACTTCTGTTAATACACACTATGTATTATTTAAGTTACTTTCAAGGGGAAAAAGCAACAGCATAGCATCATTTTTATGTGAAGATTCAAAACTGTCCCCCTTTCTGGCACTTTGGGTACAATACGAGTGAGTGAGTGAGTGTGTGTATGTGTATATGTGTGTGTGTGTGTGAGTGTGTTGTGTGTGTGAGATGTTCAACTTGGCGTCACTAAAGTTGCACATCTAGATGTAAATTTAATTCCTCTGGTACCATAAAGAAAACACATAAACAAAAACAACTGCCTAGTCCACTTCTCTCTGCCTGCTCTATTGCCTTTAGTTGGGTTTGTCCAGGTGACACAGAAGATTGAAAACAGTAGTTCTCAGATGATACATTATCTCAAATATCAAAGGTCACCAAAGGGTACAAATCGGTAACTCTCTGGAAAAGGCTTTAGTTTTTTTTAAGTGGGTCAGATTTAGTTTCATGTAGGTTGTTTGACACACTGGTTTCTGGCATCACAAGCACTGGTCTACAGGATACCACAGAGCCTTTGTGTCCCTTGCTGACACTACAGCATTGTGTTTTTCTACCCATTAACCAAGGATAAATGACCTAGATATTGTGCCTATTAAAGCTTCATTTTTCTTTTGCCCTTTTGTTCTTTAGTGTACCATATTATCACATGCTGAACACATTTTTAAGTATTCTCAGTCTCTGATGCCCTTTTGAGGGGGTAATGCAGGGGGTTTTGTGTGCATCTCTGTAGAGTTAGCTAGAGTGAATAATGTGAAGGTAATTCAAGATTTTTCTTCCTGTCTAGTCTCAAAGGCAATCAGTTCAAAGGATTACTAACAGCTAATCTAGTATAAGAGGATATACCAAGAAACCGTACAAAAGCCAGAATGCTGTATTGGCATCTATTGCGAATACAAAAAAGTAGAGTGAACACCAGTTGTGATTTCCCTAAACACTACATTCTGTACTTACATCTCTGCGTATCATGGGTCACTTTTATTAAAAGTATCATTACTACAGTTGGCAGCAATTTACATCTTATCTTACATGATAGCAGTTTTCAAAGAAAAAATAAAAGGACATCACAACAAAGAAAAACAATACATTTACAAAGTCATGTCTGTAAACTTCAAGGCTAGTTTAGAGTTGAGGTAATGCTGTTTAGCTTTGTGGCTAAAGTAACAAAGTCCTTTAATTTAAAAAAAGGTACCTGATTCTCTCTTTTTCTTTTTTTTTTTTTTGTTTATACCAGTGCATTACGAGATCACGAGACAATTGAACTGTAGTTTTTATCCTGTAAGAACCTTCTCAGTGGGTTAATTTCCAAAAGGTACTCTTCACATTCAACAGCTGCCTTTTTATTGCTGTGTCTCAAGACAGAGACATTCACACTATCTTGGAGATTGTCAGAGTGTGTGTGTGTGTGTGTGTGTGTGTGTGTGTGTGTGTGTGTGTGTATTTGTGTGTGTGTGTGTGTGTGTGTGTGAGCAAGTGTGGGAACTCCCATACAGTCAAAAATAATGAGCAAATACGATATGTATGGTAAATTTCATCTTGACCTTCACAGCAAAAAAAAAATTAAAATTAAAAAATTAAATATATAACTTCATACTTCCTTTAAGCAGCACTTCCTTCTATTAGTGCCACTCCATTACAAATTGCTGCTTTTATAATACCAATGGTACCAAAAGAAAAAAAAAAGCAGAGCATTATGTAAGTTTCCTTAAAAAGACATGATCACCTCTCAAATTTCATCTCTCCTAGGGATAATAAATAATGCACTGCACAATACTTAATGACCAAGATACCTTTTGACACATCTGTATAACATGACTTAGACTTCTTTTTTTTTTTGCTACACTATGTTACAGAACAGCTTATAAAAACTAGGTATGAACATTAACTGTGAGTGTAAACAGTAGGACTACCACTTGTCACAAGTTTTAAACACTTTAACTGTAACTGGTACTGGTTATTCATCATTTTCATTGTTTTCTATTTCATCCCCCCCGTCAAGTGAGTCTAGTTCTTCACCCTGTGCTATTTCATCTTCTAAAATGGAGGAATCTGCAGTCTTTTCTAGGCTCTCCTCAGCATCACTGCCTTCCAGGTGTTCTTCATCTTTAAAGGAAACTCCCTCAGCTTTGTCCACAGCCTTGTCATCACTGGAACCCACGGCATTCTGAAGTCCTGCTAATGCTGGGAAACCAGGCAGTGTCAATCCTCCCAGTCCTGGAGGTAGAAACATGGATGGGTAGAAGAGGCCTGGAGCCATGGTGGACAGTAGGAAAGGATTGAAGGCTAGAGGGTTTGAGGGCAGTCCAGCGGTGGCAGTAGCAGCACTGACAGATCCATTTGCAGAGTCAGTAGCAGAAACAGTATCTGTGCTTTTCTCTGAGTCTTTGTTCTCCTCTCCATTCTCATTTCCCTTCTCTTCCACTTTTGAAGTGCCATCTTCAGGCTCTCCTTGACTGGAAGCAGTAGTGGTGTTTCCAGTAGCAGCCGAGAGCGGGTTATTTAAGAGCCCACCAAGTCCAAACATGTTGGGCAATCCTGCCATCCCTGGCAACACCAGAGGGAGCATGGTGGTGGCATTCTTAGAATCGCCTCCAGCAGCAGCAGCAGCAGCAGCAGCTGTTGCAAGTCCTGGAGGGAAGCCCATGAGACCTGCCAGTTGTAGAGACTGTAGATTCTGTAGACTCTGAAGGCTTGTGAGATCCACCCCAGCAAACAGGCTGTTCATCAGCAGCGGGTTGATGCCCGAAGTGGAGGCAGCCGCAGCAGCAGCCGCTGCTGCTTTGGCAATTTCACTTTTTGGCCTTCTCCCTCTTCTACTTGCCCCTTCTTCCCTCACCACAGGCCCTGTGAGGAGACGGTCAAACATTGACTCTGGAACAAAACCCTACAAAGGAGAGACGAAATGTGATCAGAGCTATCAGCAACTTTTATAGATGAGAAAGTCATGGTTTATTTCGTTGTAGCACTTAACATCCTGAATACAAGAATTTAAAGCAGACAAAATATTAAAAATCTTCCTTTATTTTTGTTGGGCTCACCTGTTGAGCTCATTTTCCAAGCAGACACTGGATTTCTAATGCTAAAATTCAATTCCATTCAACCAATATTTATTACACACGCACCACCACAAGATACTGTGTTGGGCTCTAAGAATATGAAGGCAGAACAAAAGAGTCCTTGGTCTCAGGGAGAGGATTCTATTCTACATTTTACAGAGAGGACAACAATGTGAATGGCCTACTGGGAGGGAGGGGATCAGATGGAGACTCACATGGACCCTCATGTATCAAGATCTAGTGTTCTGAATGGGGATGAACCAGCCAACACTACCAGCTAAGTTCAATCTACTCTATGATGGCAACTATTTTATCTTCTGTTCTAGATCCTTTTATTAAACTATACTAACTCGATGCATATGTTATGAAGCAGTGTAGATGAGCCCCCCAATTCAGATTAATGAGCTAAAAAAGAGAACAAAAATGGTTTCCAGTTAAACAGGATAAATACATCCCTGTCCAGCTGGAAGAGGGTTTTTAACAGCCTTCCTCTAAATGACT
This sequence comes from Notamacropus eugenii, assembly GCF_028372415.1. Lineage (NCBI taxonomy): Eukaryota > Metazoa > Chordata > Mammalia > Diprotodontia > Macropodidae > Notamacropus > Notamacropus eugenii. Next base: position 280,125,237 of record NC_092875.1, on the reverse strand, counting down.
TCCACATGGAGCTGACTGTGTATTACCTGACTATTTCTTCGTTTTGAAATCCAATGCAAAGATTTTAATGTTCCTTGCAACTAAAGATGAAAAAAATAATCCACTACTGTTGAATCTGTGGTTAAATCTGATTCACTGTGTCAGTTCCTTTAGTTAAAAAAATCCGTTTGAAAAGGCAACATCGTAAAAGATTTCTAAAAACCACATGCACACACACACGCACGCACACACTTTTTGGAGTCAGGTTTTGAGAATATACATATAGAGGCATACATATACACTTGAGTTCATACTTACAGACTGCTTTACTATATCAGTCCAGTCAGGAGCCACAGCAAACTCAGGATTTTCCTCTAACCACCTGGGCAAGTCCTTCATTGGAGGAGCCATAGCCCCACCCATCTGATTAAAGACATTAAAAAAAACTATTTTAAACTATAGACATACTTTTATATATAGTCTTTTTTAAATGGCCCACTTCCTACATAGAAATAAATTACCATTTTTTGAAATAAGAACTGCTAATAGAGATTTTTTTCATAAAAAGTTTTACCTTCTTTCCATTTCGTTTATTTACAACAGGTACCCTTTCTTCTCCTGTCAAGGTGTTGATATCCAATTTGTTAGGGTTTCGACATCTATGTCGTTTCTGTTTCGGTTTTTGAAATGGGGAAAATAGCACATCCGCACTCTTCTTCGAGGAAAAAGGAAACAACAGTTGTTATTTAGCTTTTCTATTGAGTATTCAATAAAATAACCAATTAGCCATTTTCAATTTTCAGTAAAGCATTAGGAACATTTAATATATAGTCTGCCTGGTTGTGTGTGTGAGTGTGGGTGTGAGTATATGCTATTTCTCATGTACATTAATGTAGCAAATTAGGAGTATAAGGTAAGAATCTATAACTATGTAAATATACACAAGTACACACATATGTGTGTATATGAAAACAGTATGGCTAAGTCTCCTGGATTCTTATTATTGCATATCAATGATATGATTTTCAATGAATTAAATCTTGAACCTTTAATCAAGTCTTGCTATTATGGGCTATAGTTGTTAAACAATACCATACTACCTTTTGCTCCTGACTCAGTTATGCAGATTGGCCTTGTGGAAAATAAAAAGTGTGAGAACACCAAATGCTACAGTTAGGCTAAAGGTTCAACACTATCTGGAATGTGGCTGAAATGAAAAAAGAGGATATTTAATTGGAACAAATGGTCAAGTTAAAAAAAGTCGCATGTGTCTAGGATGGGACAGACCTGTTTTAATAGTAACTCATTTAAAAAAAAAAAAAGTTCTAAGATTTTTCAGTCAAGCCCAAGTGTAATTACTCAGACAACCATGCAAAAGAACTGCCAACAAAGCTCACACAATATTGGACTACATTTTTCAGATTGAAGTATTTCAGTCAAAAAGGCTGGATGAACATCTGTTAAGGAGGCTGCAGAAGGAATTCGGCATTGTGGCAGTGGTTGGACTAGCCAGCTTCTGAAGAAGGGGTTCTTAATCTGGGAATCTATTAATGTCTGGAAGTCTGCGAACTTGAATGGGAAAAGAATTACATTTTTGTTTTCACTGATCTCTGACATTTAGCATTTCCTCTGATTGTTTAAAAATATTTTGAGAAGGGAACCAGAGGCTTCACTCAATTGTCAAAGGGGGTCCATGACAAACAAAAAGGGTGAAGAAACCTTTCTCTAAGGTCTCTTCCAACTCAGTGATTCTATGATACTTACTGGTACATAACTTGGCATATCAACAGTGTAGGTAGGATGCAGTTTAAGCCATTCAACTAAATCCTTATTTTTAGGGGCATCTTCCCCAACCAATCTGGTCCCATCTTCTAGGTTTATGACTGGGATGCGAGTATCTGGGTCCAGCTGTCCAGGCGAGGGAATGTTCCTTGTTGGTGGGGTCTCTATGTCTTCTTCAAAAGCTTTGGTCACCTCAGCATCCTCCTGTAGAAAGATAACAATTCTTTTAATTCTTACTTTTAACAAAAATATTCCAATATTGCACTGTATCCCAGGAGAATGTCACCCCTAGCTAGCATCATGAGACTTCACACTTAGATGAGATAAAACATTTTCCAGAAATTTTAACCTTCAAATACGTTGGATAATTGGTTTTTTTTAATTCTACATATGAAACAGCAATTAACAACAGTGCTCCTCATTAATAATTTAGTTAGAATTTTCATATTTTTTCATCTTAGTATCTCCTTGCACTCCAACCTTTGAAACCTTAACCAAGTCACTCATTGTTTAAGAACTATATAAACCAAATGAGGAAATAGTTCCAAACTATGTATCTCCCTTGCGAGAACTGTGGAGATTACCTGGCCCTTTTTGGGGTTATGGACAAAATCATTAAAAGGAATTATGAGGTTTGCTAAAAAAAACTTGAGTTTGTAAGGTTAACTGGTACGCTGCACAAAGTACTACTTTGCTGGCATAATATTCATTGGATACACAGAGCAACACTGTAAAGTGGACAAGCTCTAATACTCTGCAACTTGGTATATCCTTAATTTAAAATGGTTGCTCTTTTAGACACAAGTTCCCTGGCAAAGTATGTAGCATGATTCAAATTTTTAAATGAAAAGTTAATAGTTTCTACAACATAAACTTGTCTTTATGAACTTATCAAAATTTATGAAGGTTGCTTTAAGCAACAAGATATGCCAAAATGGCAGACAGTTTCAAGAAGGAAGATAGAACATTAGTGATACTGTGACATCTGAGGATGACATGTCTAATACAATGACCATTTTATGTCGGACATACCAAACTGTAGTTAAATTGCTATTTTTCAACATTCTGTTAAGTAAACCCTTACTACCGTTTATAGTGTAGTGGGACTATGGAAATGGATGGAATGCTGAGTTTGGAAGCAGAAAGACCTGGGTTGAAATGCCACCTGATATTTACTAGCTGTGTTACCCTAGACAACTCCCTTAATTTCTACGTGCCTCAGACAACTCCTAAGGACTCATTTACTAACAGGCAAGTTGCTCCATCTACTTTGGTGGAGGGCATTCACACATTGGTAGTTACTTCACTATTTTCAGAGCACTATGCATACCTAACAAAACGTTGTTACTGTATGGCTGGAGAGGTAGTGGGATGCATTGGAAAGAGTGCTGGGCTCAGAGGGGGAGACTTTGAAACTTTTGACACCTAGTCAAAACTTTTGACTTTTGACTGTTTAAAGGGACTTTGGCATTCATCTAGGCCAACACCCTCACTCTACAGAAGAAAGCTGATTCAAATTCTACCTCTGATATTTATTACCTAGGCAAGTTACTTCACCCCTCCAGGTCTCGGTTTCCTCATCATTAGAATGAGGGGTCTGTACTTGATGATCTAAGGTTCATTCCAATTCTAAACATATGGTGCTAAGAAATCAGTCTTGTTTTTCTCATCCCATCTGCATAAATTTTTTTTCTAAGTTATAGGATAGGCAAAAAAAAAAAAAAAAGGTGGCATGAAGAAGAATGCAAATGGGGTGGGGTAGAGAATTGTTTTCCATGAGTTTTATCATTTAAAAGGCACTTCAATTCTGGCTGTCTCAAAGACACAGATCCATCAACAGTCTAAGAACTGATTCTAGTACCAGCTTATAGATTTGGGTTTCAATTAGAATATTCTATACTATACAATAAATTCAATCCCCACTTTTGAGGCTAGAAATGGCAGAGTCCTCTGAAGGAGTATATCTGAAATCTTTCAATGATAAGAAATGGCCAATCTTTTTGATGAATTATGGTGGTAAATAAGAGGAAAGGATAAATGTATTGCACTGATGTATTTATAAGTTCTTTTAAAATTATTTCATAAGTGATAAGCAGACTCCACAGGGAAATATGTCATTCTCAACTAAAATAAGTGATTTTCAATCAGTTCAAGTTAAAAATCAATTAGAAGCTGTGAATTCACCACCAAATTCACCTGCCCCCCCAACAAAAAAACAGCACATTTATGTAATAAAAACCTGACCCCAAACCAATTTTTCCATAAATCCAAGCTTACCATAGCTTGACAAATCTGGGGTAACATTGTTTTATTTGGCTAATAAAACCAAGCTTTTTCATCAGTAATCAACAGATCATAACCAAAGGGGGTGTAACATCTAAACCAGGTAGGAGTGATTAAACACATAAAGAAAAGGACACAGATCCTTGTACAAACTGGGAAACCTATAGGTCATCTATGTCAGATAATACCTACTACTCTGTTAACTCCAAATCTCACCTATTTCTCGTATGGGAGAAGCTAGATTTGATATCCTTAACTGAGATGAATTTAACCAGATACAGAAACAGGAGTGCACACTGAATGAAAACTAGCTACTGGACTTACTACACTCAATGATGTCCGTTTGTTGCTCATGAAAAGCAGATCAAGCCCTTCTACATTTTTCCTCCTTCCTCGCCTCCTCTTCATGGGAGGTTCTCCGTCCATTAAGGAGCCATTAAGCAGATGCCTTGTGGGTGTGCGTGAGAGACCTGCCTGGAGCAGTTCCATTTGAGTTTTAAAGGCATCAGACACGGGTGTGGAGACATTAGGCAAGATAAACTTTGAAGTAACAGATGAAAAATTTGAGGTAGAACTTGTTGCCTCTCGTGAGGCCTTTGATAAATCTACAACTTTTTCTTGTCCATTTTCTGGGACCACCTGAGACTCCCGCAGCTGAGCCACCATCTCCATGAGATTCCGCCGCTTGGCAGCTCTTTCAGCCTCAATCTCTATCTTTCTCCTCCTTCTCCTCCTCTGACGAGGGACTGATAGGTTGAGTGCATCTTCCTAGTGAAAAATGAAGAAGTGGAGTTGTAAAGAAGCAAGGCTATATCTGATTTACTGATTGGCTTAAAGAAAATAAAAATAAAACAAAGGAAGTAAATTAACCTATTACGAATAAAAAACCACAGAATCTGGAAGGATGTATGACTTATATGACAGCCCCTTTTATTCTAAAAGGGATTAAATACACATAAACGTTTTCAGCTTTTAAAAAGACAGAGTTAATTTTATAATAAATAAAATCACTCTAACTTGCCTTTGACAATTGGGGAGAAGCAGCGATATCCTCACTACCACTGATGCTAGCTTGACCAATCATTGAAAGCTCTGTAAAGGTCCTTTTCTGTAGGGGGCTGTCCACAGCTGTTGATGCATAACTAGGCATAAGTCCCTGGAAATCAAACATCTGGCGTCTGTTTACTGGCCACTTCCCTTTCAACACTGCTTCACAGATGTTATCTAATCGGTTTATCATTACACGATCCTATACAAAGGAGAAAAGATATAATGAAATGTTAGCACAGAGAAAACTTTGAGTCTTAGGCTAGTTAAGAACAATGACATGGAAGTATTTTGTAATCATTCAAAGAATAAAGAATCATATTTAAAGTAGATTAGTGAATTTAGAAAGACTGCCTTGTTATGGATTAAGTCTTCGGGTAGCCCTTGGACAGAGAATTTTGTTTTTCACATATAAACACTGTACTATTCAAAACAACAGAAGCCACATATAACCACCTCCTCAAAAAAAAAAAATTATTACTAAAATTTTTTTTTTAACTTTTCAGAAATAGATTCCCATTCACATCTGCAACGCTGACAACTTCATATGTAGATAGAAATACAGTTCTTTAAGTGATCAAGACAAACATTGAACATCTGTGTTTAGCATCTTGAAGCTCTGGCACCTTCACATCCAACAGGCTGGATCTAAAAATCCATACCAGGAAGTTGTTCCTCATTAGCGTCACTATTAATAAAGTTCAGTATTATGAAATGGGCATCAACCTAGAGACACCTAATGAATGTCAATTTGCATTCCACACCCATTATCACTTCAAATTTCATTGAAGCGTGTACATTTAAAATTTCTAATTACAGCTTTTAGTCTACTTAGACTGAGTTTTCACAGATTAAAAATGCTTGTTACTATGAACCCTTCAAATCATCTCCAAAGCGCCTTTCTGTATCCAGCAAAGCAGATGAAATTTCTGCAGAAACTAAGGAGATAGGAAAGTAAAAGAACTCCTTTGAGAGCACAATCTGGAAGTAAAAAATTTGTTTTTTTTTAGCATCCCTGTGTTCCCTCAACTCAAGCAATGACTTGATGATGAGGATATAAGGTCATCCTTTAACTTCCTGATTGGCAGGAATAATCTACCAGTGATCTTGGTCGCTGCAACAAATGACCTGCTGTCTCCTTGAAATAAGTCTATTAAAGCAAGTTTTTGTTTTATTTTGCTTTAGACCAGATGGCCCTATTTATGATGATTAGAAATATTCCTACTTTATTTCTTCACTCTTTAAAACAGAACCAAATTGAAAATGGATTTACGACAAAATTACTATATTCATCAAGAAAACTAATTTTCCAAAGTTTTCATAACATCTCCTTTTAAACAGTTCATAGGCATAGAGATCACAGACTCAGAGCCAGAAAGAACCTCAGGTCATCATACATACAGTCCAACCTTCTATACTAGAGATTAAGAAACTGAGGCCCACAGAGATTAGGTGATTTGTCTAAGGTAACACAGATAATAAGAGGTAGAAGGAGGAACTGAACCAGGTTCTCTAACCCCGAATCTGTCATTCCTTCCACTACTGTCATTGCACTGTGATTAGCTTTCTATACAGTAAAATTTTACCTATTTTTTCTTTGAAGAAAATTATATTTTAACATTATATGTTTGAGATTGAAATGATTAATGATACTCTATCCCTCTCCCTACACAGAATTTAATCTTCTAAAATTCTAAAATTTTGTTTTAATACTGAAACTCTTTTGCAGATAAAATCTGTAGTTCAGGTTCATAAATTTCTTCCTGCCAGGAGAGTGTGATTCTGTTGACACAATAATTTATAGACTACAAGGAAATAATGCATGTTAGTAAACCATGCTATCTAATCAAAGAAGAATCTCACTACACTGAAAATCACATTCCATAGCTTATTACTTCCCAACCACCCCTGGGTGTGTCACCATTCCTATTGGGTACCCTCTAAAACTTTTTCCTGTGGGATGTTCAAGAGTCTTTGACAAAAAGGTATCACCTTTTTGTATATGAAAATATAAGTCCTATAATTATTTTGGGGAAAAACAAAAGGGAACAATTTGGGAAGGTGTCCGTCACTCCATACATTTCGATCAGAACGAAAACGATGAAGCACCAACCTTAGGCCAAAAAGAAAAAGTGAAAGTTCTTTCATGAAGGAGCTGGGCTACAGAAGGATCTCCATCCTCCATGTAAAATCCATCCCGAGTCTCATCCCGGGCCGTGCTCATGGACGCATTGCTTTCTTCATCAAAATTCTTCCCTTGAGAAGCAGTTCCTGCTGAGAAGGAACAGTTGATATGCATTAACTACAAACTGGACAGTCCTTGTAACTGAAATTCAGGTAGAAGCAGAATTAGGTTAGAGAAGAAAGGGTAATTTTCTAGCAGTTGTTCACTCGAAGGGATAGTTACAGCTGACACTTAGGATTTTGTACTTTATTTCTACTTTGAGTAATCCACAGAAATCAGACACCAAAAAGTTACTTTCCAGAGGAAAGTCCTCATGTTTCCTGATTCTATCTCTTTACCTATAGAAACAAATAGTGAAGAAATTGAGTAATGATGGTATATTGGGTAAGATGTCTACTACTAATTAAAAATTCTTCCTCAACGACCTCTCTCCATCTTCTAATTCAAGAAGAATAGTTCATTTAGTGGTATGTATTATTCCTGATACACTATAACTATAAATGCAACCTCTTGCCATTAAGTCATAAAATATCACACATTTGTCTAAACCCATTCCTTTAGGGTTGAGAATGTATGAAATGTGTCATGATTATGCACCAGGATAATGTATGAAAACTAATGAATAATTTTTAGTATCCAAGAGAAATCTGGGAATATTATCCCTTCTTAGAAGAAATTCTGCATTGCATGCTGTAGAGAAGTTCATAGGCCAAAGTTTAGCATGACTTTGTTATACAGTACATTTTAGGGAAAACTGATGATAACTGGAACACAGAACTGAGTGTGTAGGCTTTACCTTCAGGTTGGGAGGACTCTTCTGATTTATCATCATCATCTAACTTTTCTTCTTCATCTTCTTCAGAACCTTTTTCTGAAATAGACTTTGGGTCTACATCTGCACTAATTTCGATATCCTTTGTTTCACTTTTAACAGAAGATGTCTCAGCCTCACATTCCGGCTTAATGTCTTTTTCTCCAGCATCAGCTTCCTCTTCTTCAATCCCAGGTTTTTCTTTGGCCACTGAATGCTCGGACTCCTCTACTTTCATTTCAGCTGGTTCTGTAGCCTTTTCATCTTGAATGTGGGTTGATGAGATGACTGGAGGAATCTGACTGAATCCAGGAGCCAGTGGGTTTAAAGAAGATACACTACCTGTCCCTCTATTCTGAGCAAAGTTTTTATGGGCTTCTAAGAAGGACAACTCGGGATCATTCAAGATATGATAATCTGTCCTACTGACTCCATGTTTAGCAGCACCAACCAATAGGTCTTTGTCATGTTTACCACACTCCCACCACTCTGGCAAATCCAAGCTTGGCTGGCAGAGTTTTAGCCTCTCTCCCAGCTGAGGGTGATGGAGAACTTGTTCTCGTATTTTCCTTAACAATTCTATGCGGTATAAAGTTCTAGAGGCACGCTCTTCAGTGATGGGCTCAATCATGGAAGAGAGGTCAGGTGGTTCTACAACACAAAAGCAACTCTATTTATCTTGGTAAAACAAAAGGACTAGCTTCTAAACTGCAACTAATTAACATGTCTGAATTTTTTATTTGTTTGCTTTCAGTTCCTTATTTATCATTGTATAATCACTTTTATTTATCAATATACCTACCATCATCTGGCTTTGCTGGCATTCGGCATACTCGTCTACACATGGCTACAAAACAGTTGAAATATTTCTCCAAACTCTCATCAGACTTTTTGTCAAGTCTGGCAAAGGCTCGGAATTGGTTCCAGTCAAATTGCTGTTTCATAGGATCAAAAATAATTCCAAAAGTAGAAACTACACGGTAAAAATCTGCCTCTTCTCTTCTTGTCCATCTATTGGAAAAGGAAAGAAAATATCTTGAATAGCACCTGAATAAAAGAGATTAAAGTTGACTGTTAGTCTCCCCCGCATCCCCTGCCCTTCATAAACTTAGTAATGAAGTATTCAAAGGAAAAACAAAATCTAAAATGCTTTTGATTTTTTAAAATTTTCCCCAAAATATTATCCTTGATGGTGATTTCTATGGACTACAAGTTGCCAAAAAAGAAATATAGTGTAAGACTATGTGGGGGGAATTGAATAAAACTGAGAAAAAAAACTCACTTTTGACGTTTTTCAGATATAATAGCTTCTCTTTCTGCTTCCAGGGCTCTCACTTCCTCCCTAGGACGACGCCTTCGTCGGTCAGTCTTCATTAGTGCCTCTTGCCTCATTTGTTGCCTTTTATAGCTGCGCTGATAGGCAGTAATGAGGCGGCGCAGACGGGTAGTCAGGGTTGAGGTGTTAGGCCAGTAAAGTTGGCCTAACTCGGCATTACTTTCACTGTGCTTGCCTAGGAGAGTGGAAAAAAATATTTTTGAAATGCCTACTTGCTTCTTTGCAATACCTAACAAAATAAGATGACTTATTAGCATTCAGACCACACTGCAGAAAGGATGGCTCAGTGCCCTAAAAATGTAAAAATATAAATTTGGAATAATTACTAGTGAAGAGTTAATTAGTCAAGTGTAAAAATGAAATTACCACTTCATAAAAATGTATGGTTATTTGTCAAACATGTGTGTGCGTATCTATATACAGATACACACACATATATGTCTATACATAAATTTACTTTATACCCTATATTCTATATCACCAGTGCTTCCTTAAGCAATACTTCTCAAAGGAAGTTTATGGATCAAAAAGACTATAAATTTACACAATAATTTAATGATTTTATACATTGTGCAAAAGGTCATATTTACTACATACAATAGTAAAATTTAATCTCTATATCTGGCAATAGTCCTTGCATTTCTAATGATGCTTGATAATTATTACCAACAGCAGAAAAGTCCAAATGACTCTTTTAATCCAAATTACCCTGAAACATTGTGTTACAGATAAATCCCACTGTGTCATCATAAAACAAACAAAAAGAATTATTTACAGGTAACTGGAAAATGCTAAATTACAGAGGGGAAAAAGATCAAGTACCTTGAGAAAAAAAACTATTTTTAATAACATTTAAAATATAACAAAATATCCCAAAAGGACAAACTGTCTAAAATCTTTGGCATTAACATGAACTGCAAATATGCAGATGAACTTACTCCCCTTCTTCAGCTCTCTTATAGCATTACCTGTAGTGTGTATTTCCATGGATTCTTCCTTCTCCTCTGGAGGTGAGTTTGCAAATTCCTTGAGAAGAAAGGTAAATTGTTTAGATTTTTATTTTTCCTTAGCTTTCAGGAGAAAGGTCTTACCCCCTCAACGCCCCCCACCCCAAGCTAGTGATTTATGGGTATAAAATAATCTAAATATGTAATAAATACTGAATTAAGCATCAATATACTCGAGTTCTTACATCTATTTCATCTTTGAATGGTGTTCTAGTTGGTTTATATTCAGGGTCTTCATCTTCTCGGTCAAATTCTCCCCTATGCAAAATTTAATTTAAAAATAAAATCAAACTGGTAAACAAGTGAACTTTACTTTCCCACCTAACAATCAATTTATTATATATTACTTTGAACCTGAGGTCTGATATAAAAGGAAAAATAAATAGCACTAAAACATGAAATAGTGAAAAAATAAATATTTGGTAGGGACCAGATTTATTTTCAAAAGATAATAAATATTTAAGTCTGCTTCTCACTAGTATTTTAACATTAAGCACCACGTAGACCAAGTCAATGGCAGTCATTTAAACACCCAAGTCAGATTCTGTGTAGAAAACAAAAAGTATAAAAATTGAACCTTGCCAATATATGTGATACTGACATAAAGTTTATTAAAATATTAAAACATCCTTCTTACCCATCACCACCATCTGCTAGCATGTCTGTTCCTCTTTGCTCAGCAGCTATGGCCTTGGCATCAGGCATGCCAACCCGTTCCAGAAAACACAGTGCTGGGTCAGCTCTCATAGAATTGTACTTCTCATAGCCTGTTTCCAACACCACCACCCCGCAGATGAAGCAAACAAAAACAGAAACAAAAAAAGGCCTTGTCACAGAAAGATTCATGGCACAGATACATGACGCACATTTTGTTTCTGAATCAAGGTTATTATCAATATTGAGTTAAAGGAAACAAAAATCTGTTTTTAAGCAAAGTATCCTAGGGATGAGCATCTGAAATGAGGTTTTTTTGGGTTCAAGTTACTTTCAAGAATATTACAAAAAATATGACCAATGCTAATACGAAAACACTTTTTAAAATATAGAATAATGGAATGTTGCCTAGGAAGATTTTTGTGCCCCCCCAACACTTTTTTTTTTTTTTTTACCAGATCTAATTTTGTCTGACATTTGAAAGGCTTCTTAATGGGTTCTTTATGGCCTCTACAGTGGTAGTCCTTTTTCACTCCTGTCACCCCTTTGTGAACAATTTCAGTACTGCTGGAACCTGTACTGTGGGCCGACCCCCCCCTCCCTCTGCCCCCCACCCCCTGTACATAAGGCCTGAGGACCTGTCTTCTTAGGTTTGGGATGATGCGTGTCAGGGAGATGATGCTGTTCCCTCTATGGTTTACACACTGCAATTTGCTTTTTTACTGCCCAAGTTGACTAGATGGAAAATGGCAGAGCCCAACAGTGCACGGCAGGGAAATGATTTTTAGGCTAGACTTGCCTCAGCTGAGCTCACAAAACGTGGCTGCTGTACATAGGCAGAACAGCACAATTCAATTAGGATTTGTACTACAACACACTGCTCCTAACTGCTGTAGAGCCCCAAGCCAAACTGTAATCATGAAAGGTTTTATAAGCCATCATTCTCCCCTTTAGTCAGTCTGGGCTGCTGAGAATACCTCTGCGACCTCCAGAGAATTGGGATTATAATCAGGAATCGCTCACTGTATATATCCTGCCAGCTCCACATCCCCAGCCTTTCAAAGTTAACAAGGCTGCATCCCACTCAAGGGAGCCGGGAGTTCTCAGCACTGACATTTGTGAAATATTGCTTGGAACAAAGCCCAGGAGGCACTTGTACAGATTAATAGCAGAGGTTAAGCCCACCGTCCACTTTGACACTGGTTGGCAGAATTAGCAAGAGAAGCAGTCCTGGAAGCAAAGTTTATGGAGATCTATAGTGCTACTTGGCTATTATTAAAACAAATATGGTTTTGTTTTATTTACAGCCAAGAAAGAAATATTTTCTTCTCAAATATTCTACAAACATTTAAAAACAGCATCTGATATTTACAGCTCAAATTAGACTTTTAATACAGAAAAATGGTAGAAGCCAAGAGTCCTTTGGAACTATGCTCATTAATATTGTGACGGGAAGAAGGCGTGTGAAGAGTTCTAAAATACAGATAAAGCCATGCAGTCAAGCTGTATTCAAATATACAAAGAGAAACCTCACTTACCATGTTTGTACACTCCAATTAAGAGGGATTTATCTGCTTCTTTATCCCACCAATCTGTAGGAACTTCAGCATGGAAAGGTTCAGGTATCCACACATCTGTTTCACTGCAAAGAAAATAGCTTAAATTACATTTAAATTGAGTACTAGTACTATAATAAAAATGTTATGTATTGTGTACAATATATGCACACCCACACAGCCTTTATTATGGAATCTACATGGAGAGATCTGGGCAGTGTGGTGAAGAGAAAAGGAAGCCAGCAGTGATCAAGGTGAATCATTTTTCTTTCTACCTCTACTAAGAAACAAACTTAATGTGGCAACATGTTTAAAAGGCTACCTTCAAATCATCATCAGCTACTTAAAAGAATGACTAAAAGTAACTCACATAGGAACATTATTCAAACGCACACATAATAAAAAAAGGAGGCTCACCCAGATTCCTGCCATGCCCCTAAGCTCAAAACTAAGACAATCACATTTAAGCTGCACAAAGAGAGGAGTCACTGATAGCAGTTTATGAAGGTTCTTAAACATAATGTTTAAAATGTTTTCAGATTACACCGGTCTCTACAATAATGCATAGAAAAAATGTGCACTTGCACTAACCTTGAGTCAGCACCCTCTAAGATCTTATCTGCCTGGTCCCCTATCACTTCTTGTCTTAGATAGTACAGCATGCGGACACGCAGCAGGACCCTGGAGAGGAAGACAGAGGGGGGGAAAAGTTCTTAACTTCAGGACTGTTTGCCAACAGTGGCTTTTGGCAGCTGCTGCTGTTCATCCATCATCCTGCCAAGGCTGATTAGCCATGCTGTATGGTAGGCTTGAAGCGTGACAGATGGTGGCACATAATCACCTCTGTGTGGTGCTTTCTGCTGGCTTCCAACAGGCCTGCCTGGCAACCGCTTACACTGCACAGAGAGGGACCAAGCTCAGCCCAACCCAGGCGCATTTCATTTAGTTCTACCTCGTGCAGCTTGTGAAGTTTGGACACGTACTCCACCATCGCCTCTGAAGTATTGAAGCAAGTTTGTAAACAACTGAGCAGATGGCTTTCAGTCACTGTTCTGCTTCATTATCTCATAAAATTTCCTCAGCTGCTGCCTTAATACCATTTTTGGAAGCACATCAGAAGTTGTAGGAATAAACGAGATATAAAATCTGGTTTTACTACCTTACAATAAACCTTCAATACGGAATGTCAGGTTTTTCAGATTATACAACTTTTGTTTCCAAGAAAGATGGTAGGTGTGTGTGTGTGTGTGTGTGTGTGTGTGTGTGTGTGTGTGTGTGTGTGTGTGAAATCCCTCTCCCTTTGGGCAAACCACTTTTTTTCTCCCTCTTCTTTGTGCTATTTTTTTTCTTTTTACCTGTATATAAGTTGTAACAAAAAACCAGAAACTTTACTCAGGATTTGAAATGTGTCCTATTTACTGAAGTTCTTGGAGAGATTTCCAAGGGATCAGTCAAAATCATTTGGAATGCCAGGAACCAGATTTTCCAAGGTAATCAAATCCCATTTGGATTTTCACAATGGCTAAGACATTATTCTTTGCAACAAAATCCACCTGGCAAATCCCACAGGCTTATACTGTGTTTACCCAAGTACAGCATCCCCTGCTGGCCAGCTCGTGGTGTTACACTTTATTGAAGCCCACCCTCGTAGACACAAGCAGGTTACTACTGTAAGAAGTAGTCTACACTCCTTCTCAAGGAAGAAGCAAATGGGCATTTCTAAAATTCTAAAATCACAACTACTTTGTACCAGAGTTCCAGTGATGAAAGTCAACCCTTGATTTTATTAAAATGGGCTAGCTAACCAATCCAGAACTACCTTCTCTTACCTCTTCTCATCAGTCAGGACCTAGGCTATTGATACATGGCTGTCAAGTATGACTGCCTATACTCTAAAGCCCCAAATAATTTTTTTTTCGGTTTATCCATTTTGTGTTCTCTATATCGCAATTCTTCCTACAACAGATAGGCTCAACAGTTGACAGTAGATGAAGAACAGTCCAGTTCAAACCAAAGTGAGAATTGAGCATAACTGTGTATCTGATGTTTCCTTTCTTTACCTGGCAGGAACGTAACATCTGAATTCTACTTCTGGTACAAAAGCTATCAGAAAGAGAATCTACAAAGAGCAGTCCAAATTTTTGACATAATTTTTTTAATTAAGCAAAACTCAACACTAGTAGATGTTTTTGATGGTTTTTGCCTCCTGAAGCAGGAGGTCTTCCTGTTTCAAGAGGAAGTAAAGTCTGTATGGAATTCTGGATCCTTTCCCTCTTTTTGGAGGAGACAGAAAGGATGGAGGTTACAGTTAAGGTCTAACCTACCCTCTAACATCCAAAATTTTTGGCAAATTGAATACTTCAATAAATTATGGTAGGACCAATAGAAAGTCCTATTTTCTATCCATGGACATCATCTCTTTTTAATTACGAACAAAGCTTAGAGGAATTACACAGAAAGATGAGGTAGCTTACACTTACATGCTTTCAAACTACTAAAGATTAGAAGCATTAACAATTCCCCCAACAACAATGACTAAGAGGAAAGACAATAAGAACATTAGTTACTGCTTACAAATATGGAATGCAACTGCAGGGAATGTACTAAGGTAGGAAGTCTGTTAGAAGCATTAGAGAGGGAAATGAAACTGCAGTGCCTGCTAACACAAGGCATTGTTCCCACATTAAACTAAGGGAAATGTCTCTACTTTGGATGAGCCTCATTTCCTGGTTTGTTTGCATTCAGAACTCAAAAGGATATGAATAGAGAACAGAAGGTTTACAAAAATCCCAAGCAAATGGAAGTTTACTAACAGTAGTACTTGAAATGCCCTTTTAGAGGGGACGACTACTTTAAAAACATGGCGTGCTAGGAGTAAGAAAATAGCCTAGGATTGTAAATGTAGAAGATTTAAGGAAAATCATTATGTACAAAATAAGGAAAGTACCATCATCCAAAGAAGTCTCTAAAAAGTGCCAGAACTGCAAGCAAACAACTTCTCATGTTTCACATTTTGAAATTTTCCTCTCAATAACAGCACAGAGGAATTAATGTACGTGGTCTGTGGTTATGTTAACATATTTTTAATGGCTGATATTAGAATTCAATTATACAAATATTTGCTGAATGCCCAATAGGCACTACAAAGTACTGAAATAGCATCAGACTCAATATATTCAATTAACTTTGTATTGTCAAATTCCCATATTCTAGTTGGGAAATGTTAAATTTGGGAGTGGAGTGGGAAAATATGAGAGAGAGAGAGAGGGAGGGAGGGAGGAAGGGAGGGAGGGAGGGAGGAGGGAAGGGGAGAGTAAAAATGTCCTCCACCAAATTTTTTTTTCCTGAAGTTAGCTAAATGTTCAATCATATTATATAAACTGGCCATAACTCTTTACCAAATGTTTACTGGAAATTAATCATCTCTAAAGACTTGATAACCACCCAACCAGGCATCACCTGAGTTGTTCTGATGCTTCAAGAGAGACAGCACAGCTGTGCAAAGACAATAATCACACATTCCAGGAGCCTTTAAGAAAACAAAAAACAAAAAACACCACACATTTCAAAAAGAAACAATGCTCACAGATACTTTAAAAGCTTACTTGTTACAGTGATGTTTCAAATGTTTCTTATAACTATCCTCCTGAAACAAGGCATCTGGGTTGCAGCTTGCCAGCCAATCAGCATCTTGTAGCACTGGCTGTGCACTCTGGGCTTTCACTTTCTTTCCCTTCCTTCCCCTTGGCACTGGTGCCGATAAGCCTATAATAATAATAAAAGCTTTTCACCATCCAAATTGCAGTGTCAGAGTCAGATATTTATACTTAAGAGACAGGAAAATGTAAGGTTTATGTTACATCTTTTTAACAGCAGTATGTCACAAAGGTCTCAGCTAGCTCTTTGCCACCAACGAACCCCAAATAGTACAGTGACACCAACATACCAGAATGATTAACCAAGGCTCGAGTCTGGCCATCAGCTGTTGGAGTGATCAGATCCCAAATGAAGCTTTTGATATTTTCATCTCCTTTGTAATGATGGAGACAGTAGACAAGGATGGTCCGGCAGATGGTTTCCACATCTTGTTCAGTTAGCTGACGCTTGTAACGTCCATGAGAAAGGATGTCAGTCCACCGACCCCAACTGTAGGGAAAATATTCAGTGTGTTGGCGTTACACTGGCATTTACCTATGAAGCTTTCATTTTAATCTTCACAGACCAGTTGTGCTGTGAAATTCTTGGTCAGCACTAATGATATCTTATATAAGGTCAAGTCAGGGAAACGCAACACCCAAGAGTTGAGTATTTATTTTACAGAGTAGGCAATAAGTTCACTGCTTGTAAATGCAGCAGCTGAACTACCCTAAAAATAATCAAGCACATATGTCCAACATGGACCTTACAAATCAGCTGCAGAGTGGGCTGTCCTAGAACACTAATGGAATCCAGGGATTTGGGAATATACTGTATACTTTGCTTCCCTCAAATTAATATTTGTATGATTTGAAGCTGGTATAATTCTTTTAAACTAGAAGAATAGTTCAAGGTTAGGAGTGAAAAGAACAGTGCAATAATAATCTCCCCTCAATATATTTCAAAGGGATGTCATGAAAATTAATGAGAAAAACTATAAAGTGCTTTGAGTTTCTTTCTGAAAAAGGAGCAAATCATAAAAACACCCAATAGTGCCATCCATTCAAAAGAAAAACTGAAATCATCAACTCTTGAATATTCATACTAGGTGAAAGGAAAAAGAAACATGGCTATCCCATAGATACTTGTAGAAGTATCTTTTCCAGTACTGGCTGTACCTTCAATCATTCTCCTCAGCTCACTGGTTAAAGCAGGAGTTGGAATACTCCTTGCTTCCAACCAGGTTCTCCTCATACCTCTCTCTGTCACTGAGCAACCTCTCTCTCTCTCTCTCTCTCTCTCTCTCTCTCTCTCTCTCTCTCTCTCTCTTTCTCTCTCTCTCTCTCTATATATATATATACATATATATATATGTATATATATATATATGTATATATATATATATATATATATATATACATATATATACATGTATGTATATGTATATCACCCAATCAAAATCTTGGTAGCTCTGGTCGACAGATCCCCAGGTCATTCCTTCTTTCCACAATGAGTTCAGTACATAGTTCACAATTTTTCTCTCCTCCCCAATTCTTGCCCTCATATTATGAGATGAACACACACGTGTGCATGCACACACACACCCACATATAAATAAAGACACACATATATACATACATACACACAAAGACAGAGACACTTCTTCAAATTTCCTAACCAAGTTCCTCAATCTACTCACTTCCCATGAACTACTCCTCCACCTCATCCTAGCCACACACAAAGATGTCAGACACACCCTTGATCTTGTTGAACTTGCTATTATCCACAAATGTAGCACCTCCATGTTCAAGAATTCTGAAATCTCATCTAATCATAACCATACTAGCTTTGCACTTCTCCTTGTTTTTTCCTTACAAAATCCTGCTCTTCATCCACACTGTGACCTAACCCATTCATTCTCTCCTGGTCATCTCCCTTGCACTAGCCACTCTCTCCTCACTCTTTCATTGTTAAGCCATCTTGACCCTTAGGGGACCAATTCAGCTCTGTGTTTTTCTAGTCTCTTTAATCCCTAGTTCCCTTATATCACTGATTATGCCCTGTCAAGCTTCAGCCTTGAATCATTCCCACTACTTAGCACCTTGGTTCCTATATATATATAATGTAGATTGAAGGTGGAGAAAATCTTGCAACTGTTCTGAGTGGGTGCACTAAAAACGTCAAATAACCTCAAATGGGCCCTCACTGTTGCTAGGCAATCCTACTATACCTCCCTTATCAACTCACTATCCCAGTCTCCACAGTGGAAGTTTTTCATCCCTCATCAAATCTTCTATGGTTCCCCACCCCCTTCTACCACCTTGGTCATTCCCACTTTACCACTTATTTTTAATCTCTCCCCGTTTACTGACTTGTTCTCGCTGACTTCAAATATATGGATATCTACCCCTTCTCATTCTCCTTGACCACCCTGTAGCTTCTGAAACTGTTGATCTCCTTCTCCTTGATACTTTTTTCTCTCTAGGTTTTTGCGATACCACTCTTTCCTGGTTCTTATCCTTCTTATCTGACCATTCTTCTCAGTCTCCTTTGCTGAATCCTCATTCAGATCATGCCCTCTAACCATAGGTATTCCTCAAGGTTCTGTCCTTGGTCCTAATCTCTTCTCCCTCTATTCTACTGCACAAGTCACCTCATAAGTTCTCATGTACTTAATTACCATCTCTGTACTGAGGATTCTCAGATATACCTATTCTGCCTTAGCCTCTCTGCTGACCTCCAATATTGCATCTTCAACCATCTTTCAGATATCTCAATCTGATGATGCTCAATAGGTATCTTAAACTCAATATGCCCAAAACAGGACCCATTATCCCTCCCTACCTCCTATTATTACTGCAGAGGACAACACCATCCTCCCAGTCTCTCAGACTCAGTTAAGATTTCACTATCTCTCACTGCACTGCTTCCCCCCACTCCCATCTTCATATCCAAGCTGTTGCCAAGGCCTATTGATTTCACCTTTGCAACATTTCTCAAAATATGTCCCATTCTCTCTGATACTGCCACCACTCGAGAGTGCAAGCCTTCATCTCCTCACACCTAGACTATTGCAATAGCCTGCTGGTGGGTCTACCTGCCTCAGGTCTCTCCCAAATCCATCCTCCATTCAGCCACCAAAGTGATTTTTCCTAGAACGTAGATCCAACCAAGTCATCCTACTTAAAAAACAAAAACAAAAACACCTCAGTGGCTCCTTATTGCCTCCTGGATCAACTGCAAAATGATTTGTTTGGCATTCAAAGTCCATCCTAACCTAGTCCCCTCCTATCTTTTCAGTCTTCTTATACCTTACTCCCTGCAACACTCCTTGATCTGGTGACACTGACCTCTTGGCTATTCCATGAACAAGATCCTCCATCTCTTGTCTCTGGGAATTTTCTCTGGCTGTCCCTATGCCTTGAATTGCTCCCCTCCTCCATTCCACAGACGAATTTCCCTTAAGTCCCAACTAAATTCCCATCTTTTACAGGAAGTCTTCCCCAACTTCTTTTAATTCTAATGCCTTCCTTCTATTAATTATTCCCTATTTGTACTGTATATAGCTTGTTTTGCACATATTTGTTTACATACTGTCTTCTCCATTACAGTGTAAGCTCCTTGGGAACAAAGACTATCTTTTTGTATCCCCAGCACTTAGCACTTAGGGACTTGACTAGACACAAGTAAGATAGCAAGGGGGTTAAATAAAGGTAGCCCTTCATATGAATAGGAAGCAGGTTTGGTTTGCATAGATCTGCATGGTGGATAATTATAGGTAATTAGAAAATAAAAATGTTTGATATAGCTTCTCTGGGATAAGTCACGACTGCTGTTGAAGAATAGAGAAAAGGTGAAAACAGCAATATAAGGGACTCACTGGAACTTTAGTAGGATAGAATTTCAAATGATCCAAAATCATCATCCCATGATCTTATGTTCCTAGGATCAGAACTGGAAGGTAGGTCATAATAAGTCCAACTACTTATTTTGGGAAACTGAGACCCAGGGACTGAAAGGACTGACTCAAGGTCATATAAAAATAATACCATTTTATATATTTGCAACTTTCCTTTTCAATTGTAATGGATTTTTAACAAATTAATTCATTGCTAGGAATCTCATTGCAAATCGATGTGACAGAGATAAAGCATGGCTGACACCTACCTTTTCTATATTAAGTTAGCAAGTAAAAAGAAATGTTTTGAACAGTATAAGTTAAAAAGGGAAATGTTATACATATATCCTCCCCAATTATCTGAGAGTTTAGGTGGCTGGGTTCTAAAGAGGACAGAATTAATATAATAATGAGGAGAGAATGAAGAGTAACTGTTACTAGGTGGCAGGACAAAAACAAAAAACAAATGCGGAACCTAAAAAAAGCCAAGGTCTTCTAATACAAAACATCTCAGTTTTCCCCTTGTATTCAATGAACACAACCTAGTTCCTGGCTACAGTTGCTATTGTAGAGGAAAAGATAATACACCTGTTACATAAGAGGTCTTGAAAATCATATAAATGAACCTATGGGGACCATCAGTTAGAAAATGGAAAGAGAAGTCATATTGAAAAGCTTTTAAAAAACAAAAGTAGGATTTCCCCTAATATCCACTGATCTTCTAAAGAATTTACCCTATCCTCCATCACATTATCTCTGTGCTTTTGTTTTAGGCAACTTGGAAGACATTTCAAGGGAACTTGTTTTTATTGTCTTTGATATATCTTTTGCAAAGAATAATATGTATTATTACTATGATAATCAACACAATCATACTATTTAACATAATATATTAATGACACAATATAATTAATAACATAACATAGGCATTGTTATTGTTATTAAGACTGTAAAAGGATTTTGTGTTTCTTACAGTTATACACAAATACAAAGTAGTAAAAGATTTAAGAACCAAAGAACACAGAGCAAGAATGTGTTAATTAGCTACCAAGGATCAATGAGACTCCTGCTATACTTCCTCCTGATACCAACCAATATATTTGATTAGAAATGGTCAAGCACACTTTCCCCTCATTATGAACAATTCCATTACTATTAATTAGCGCAACAGATCATACTCAAGACAATCCTTGGAGATAGGCAGGACAACTACTCTCATTTTATATATTTTATATAATAATGACAATCTAAGAGTTACCTAGTGCTTTACAGATGCTGAGCACTTTATGTACATTATCTTATTTGAACCTCAATCAGAGAGACAGATATTATGGGGATCATCCCTTTTATACAAAGCCTGAGCTGTTAAAAGA
Source organism: Notamacropus eugenii (assembly GCF_028372415.1). Classification (NCBI taxonomy): domain Eukaryota; kingdom Metazoa; phylum Chordata; class Mammalia; order Diprotodontia; family Macropodidae; genus Notamacropus; species Notamacropus eugenii. The sequence goes on along the minus strand of NC_092875.1, from coordinate 280,103,690 downwards.
TGTACTTATGGCCACACAATTAACTAGTAAGTTCAAAACGAATTCTAACTTTTAATTTGAGATCTTGTGACTCAATGCTGCCTTTCATGTTTTATGACCTTGATCACCAAAATATATTGTGCATGTGTCAAAATCCAATGACTTAGCCAGTAACTAAAAACTATAATAAAGAAAAACTTAAAACATTTTATACATGAAGTCAGTTTGCTTACCCATAAACTAGAAGATTCTTTTCAACTCTAAAACATTCACTCCTTGCGTAACCCTGTGACTTGTCCTGAGGTCTTCGGGGCTTTGTGCTAGGCTTTTCTTCTGAATCACTTTCCAAATCTGAAAATTCCATCAGCTCATCTTCTTTTACAGCACTATAAAGTCTAGTTTGCTTCCTCACTCTTGGAGTATCAATAACCAGGTTGTTCTGAAACAAAAACAGAAAGAAATGTGAAACTTGTGAAAAACAATTCTACAGATAAGTATTTGAATGGAACTTTTACTCACCCGTCCATTTAAAGCATCAATATCCAACTCAGCTTTCTTAGCCCACTTCTGCCAAAAATTTGGATCATCCAAGGATATGTCTGTCCTATTTCCAGATGCAACAAAACTAGCCTGAAGGTTGAAGATATATGCATCAATATCATAGCTCTGTTTACAAGTCTCTTACTCATACACATACACACACTTCCTGAATTTAATCATTCATTCAACAAATAGGTAACAGGTACTGATCAAGGTCTTGACTTTAACATTACAACAGCAAGTTATCAAGGAAAAGTAGAGATTTTTCCTTTACTCTGCTGCTACCTAATATAATCAGATCTCACTATAATAGATTAATTCACACCTTAGCAAATGTAGAGCCCTTCCCTTCGGACTCAATAGTAATGGTGTGTGTCCGCCTCAGAAGGATCTGATCAATATCTTCTTCACAGAATTTAGACCCTTCATCCTCTTCATCCATAAGTGCACCATAAGCACCTTTGCGTAAAAGATCTTCTATTTCTTTCTTGGAAAGCTGCTGTACCTAAAACCAAGAAACAGAATGCATTAACACTTTATTTCACAAAGAGAGAAGGTAAAGCATAACACATGAAGAATGATACAAATATACGCTTAATATATTCTGAGAGTAAAATTATTTTGCCCCTTCAATTAGTAAAAGCTTAATAATAAGCAAGGAATTAGTACAGAATTTGGAGAAATTTTCTTTCTTTTTTTTTTTACCCCATTTGTAGCATTTTCTCTTCCACTCATGGATTGTAAAACAGCTTTATCCAGGCCAAGCTTCAAGCTCGCCTTGTCAAACATTTCTCTTTCATACGAGTTTCTTGTGATTAACCTGTAGATTTTCACAGATTTGCTTTGTCCTATTCTGTGACATCTAGCCTGGGCCTGGAAGAAAAAGAAATTAGTGAGGGCTGGCAGAGGAGAAGAATATTCAGTTACAAGTTACACAAATATAACTGATCCAACGAGTTTAGATTGGCTTAGAATATTAATAACACACTAAGATATTACTCACAATATTTAATGCACTTAAAGTAATATAAGCTGGCTTTTTTCCATAAAGCATAAGGCATTATCAGAGTTAAATAACAAAATTTTAAGTAACCGATTTTGTATTTATCTGTTTGACATATTATTTTCTTTATATTTATTTGGCATATAAGTGTATGTTATCCGCACACACACACACATACACACCCAACATCTTCCCTGTTAGAACGTAAACTTCTTACAAGTAAGAATTGTTTTATTTGCTACACTAGCATCACCAGATATTAGTACAGTTTCTGGCACACAGAAAGAACAAATGCTTGTTAACATATTTTTTTCTTTTACTAAGGATCTTAATAGTTATATGCTGTTTTGTAAAAGTTAGCAGCAAGAACTGCCTCCTGGGTTTACCTGAAGATCATTTTGGGGATTCCAGTCTGAATCAAAGATGATACAGGTATCAGCAGCAGTCAGATTAATGCCCAAACCTCCTGCTCTTGTACACAGGAGGAAAACGAACCTATCAGAGTCAGGCCTAGAGAACCTGTCAATAGCTGCCTGACGAAGGTTGCCTCTTACTCGGCCATCAATTCTTTCATATGGGTACCTGAAAAAGATTAATATGACAAAAAGCTCTGGCAGGTCATTTTGTGTGTCTCTAAAATCCTCATTCTCCTCAACCCAATACAAATTAGATATTCACACTATTCAGTATGATGGACATGTTTATTTACTAGCGGAATAAGAATATATAAATTCATAATATGTTTGAACTATAAAGATCATTTAGTCAAAATCTTTCATTTTACAGACAATGAAATCGTATGTGTTTCATAGCAAAGAGGGATTATCTTTTTTCTTTGTTTAAAAAAAATATCTCTTCCATTTACTCTCTTCCTGAAAATAATTTTCCCCTTCCAATGTAGTATTTGGGTAATAGAAATCATTCTCATACACAATACTAAAATAATTATCTAAATTAACTCAAATGCAATTTGTATTCTTGGTGAAAAATGCCTCTTACCTTCCCCATCCAAAAAAAAAAAAAAGAGATGGAAATGATGAACTAAAGGATAGCCCAGCAAGATCTACAAAGGTACCATACTGAAGTCATTATGCAAAATACAATTAAAGAGAATGTCATATAATTCTATAGCTACGTGTTTCCCATCCGCCACCCCCACCCTAATTTCAGTCAGATCTCTGATATAAAACAAACTTTAGTGGTTCAATTTTCACTCCATTTATCATAAGCATCACTTACATTGTCAAAAAGTTAATATATTGTAAGTTAATTTTTATTTCATTTTTATTATTATCATACTGTTGCCCTTACCGTCTTTGAATGAGGTAGTCTTCCAGTATGTCCAAGCAGCGCACCATCTGGGAAAAGATAAGCACCCTGTGGCCACCAGCCTTCAGTTTTGGCAGCAGCTTGTCAATCAGCACTAGCTTGCCAGCAGCCTGGATCATTGCCTGGAGCTGAAAATCTGGAGAGTCTGCATTGTGTGTTTCTTTAAACTCTTCCAAAATTTTCTCTTCAGCACCTGCAGAGATTGGACAGCATTACGTGAATATTGTAAAAGGTTTTTATTACTAAAAACAATGAACTTGCTTTTCAAGACCTGATGCAAGCTGTAGGAATGGTGTAAGCTCTATCCTTGTATTTATGAACAAGAATGTACCCACTTATTCCTAGCTAAGCCTATGCAAAAACCCAAATGCACAGAAGGGATCAAAGTTTTAAGTATAACACATTTGAAGGAAAAAGATATTTTCCCAACAAACAAGTGTTTGCTGTCTGTAAAAACTGAATTTCAACAACAGACTGTCAAGCCAGAAGTGGCAGAAACAAGCCAATGGGCCAGATACCTACTGAAATTTTGGAAGCTAAATTGTTAAAGAAATGAAGAAATGTTTACTAGCTGAACACAAAAACAAACAACAAAAATATGTGCTAGGATTAAGAAAATGTCATTTTAAAAACTGGAGTACAAGTGTGGTAATTTTAATCCATCAACACATATTAACATAGACATTGCTCAAAATCAATACAAGCAAGGCTCATATTTCTAGGTTATTCAATCATTTTTTTATTTTAGAAAATTTACCTCAAAGCATTTTCTTTTTTATGCTTTTTCCTGGTAGTTAGCCAAGAAAAAAAATGCTACCTATAATTATCCAAAGCTCTTCCATTTACATTGTGGTAAATATTTCATATTAAAAACCTCTAAGCTTGAAGTCTTCCTCCCCATCTAAATCATACTTGGTACTTGTTCTGAAGTACTACAAATGTATAAAAGAATGAAGTATATTCTTTTTTCCAAAATAGACTTTTCTTCCTGATGGATTATTTAGACAGCAGCAAACAAAACTTTCTAAACTGCTAAGGAATTTCAACTTAAAAGCCTTGCTCTGGTCTCTAATGACGTCTGTGAAATAAATATAGCATGGCTTTTGATTCATGCTAGATTCAATAAAATCTGGCCAGAATGAAAGTTAGGATGAAATAAAATTTTTTATGGGGTAGATTTCGGTCCATTACAAAGTGATTATAAATATAAAAACACCATAAGACTTTTCCTCCCTAGTCCCAGGAACTAACTTGTCAGTCAATAAACACTTATTAAATACCAACTATACACTCAAGGTATGTGCTGAGCACAAACATTCAAAATTTCTTCCTCCCATTACTAATTTTTAACATTTGCACTGATTGTGTGTGTATATACACATCTACACACACATATATATACATATACATACACACATGTGTGTATGTATGATGTGCAAAGCATCTGGCCAGTTTTTAAAAGTTGAAGTATGGAAAGTAGAACATTTAATCAAACAACTGCCTTCACAAGCTGATGGCATAACTAACTACAAATGTATGCCCACTGAAAGGTAACTAGTAAAAATCAACTCATATTATGGTCATATGTATAAATACGATTACATTAATTGTATCTGTGTGTATGTCACACACACACACACACACACACACAGATATTACTGAGAACCAGTTTAAAGGCACTCAATTCCTTCACCAAGCATTAAAACTTCCTAGAAAACACTAACTTTTCTTCTGAATAGCATTTTAAAATGAGCATACAGGATTATTTCAAAAATTTTAGTGTGGTTGTAAGCTTTAATAGTTTAAATAAGAGATGGATAGACAAAAGAAAGGGTCTCTGGCAAGAGAAATATCACTGTTTCCAAATGGGACATGTTCCCCCCTTTTCTGCCCCACTCCAACAACTCATAAATTGGTAGCATTTTGGGGTCTACAAGGTATCTTCTCATAAAACCCTCTCATTAAAGTGGTATCATTATTTTCTTTTTATAGATGACAAAACTGAAATTTTACCAAGTTTACCGTTATCCCATAGCTACGATTATTTGTATGGTCTGAATTCAGGCCCCAACTCTTTGAATAAAACATTTACTTCACATCAACAAGAACAACAATAATACTCTAATAGCTAACATTTATCTAGCACTGATGTTCCAGGAACTGTGGTAAGCACTTTACAATTATTATTTCATTTGATCCTCACAATCCTGGTAGGTGCCATTATTATCCCTATTTTAAAGATGAAGAAACTGAGGCAAACAGAGGTTAAGTGACTTGCCCAGGGTCACACAGTCAGGAAATGTCTGAGTCTGGATTTGAACTCAAGTCTCCCTGACTGCAGACCCACTAGGAAAGGTTTTGGAAAGCAAACTTTTCTGAATACAAAAGACTACCCCTTTGATATCGGAGAGATGCTTTTGTGATATTTTAATTAATAATAAATTATCCTGAGTACAAAATATTTTCTCATTCACAGCATATTATAGTCACAGCTCACTATCGAAGCCCATTCTGAATTCAAGTTTTCTGAACTCCAAGTCCAGGGGTTTCCCCACTCCAAGAAAAAGAAAAGTATTTAAATAAATAAACTAAATATTCTGGCTATTTTTATTCATCAACAATGATATATAGTTATTTTGACAAAACAAGCTTTAATTTAAAAAATTAATTTCGTGATAATGTTGAAAATGCAATTAGACAAAAGTTAGAACTTTTGGATTAAAAAGAAGCAGCTTAGTCTTCATGCCCTTCCTTTTGTTTATTCAGACTAGAGAATAAAAAGGGCATCCCTGCTCTTTAAATTTCCCAAATATTTTTCAAATTAAAATTAAGTGGTAAATGAACTATTTTAAGAGTAAGCTAACATATCTTCTAGTAAGATGTAAGACATCATTTCAGTTAAAAAAATAAATCCAGGTTCTTGAGTTACTTTAACTGGTATAATGAGAGTTCTCTAAAACATCACCAGACAAATCAGTATCTATTAAGTTATCCATCTTGAGCCCTGAAAGTTATAATAGTAGGCAATATTAAGAGAGAGTCGCTAGATGTTACATCATAGTTCACATTTATTAAATTTATAGTACAGTAGGAGAAAAGCTATGGCCACAGATTCAGAAGAACTGGATTTTAATTCTGCTTCCACCTCTTAAGACATCTGACCTTGAGAAAGTTACCTCTCTGAGCCTTAGTTTCCTTATCTATAAAATGAAGATTAAAATACTTATGTAACTGACCAAACAGAGTTATTATAATCAGTGAGATAATGACCACAAAGTATTTTATAAAACTCTAGATAAATATCAGTTATTACTTCCTTGCAATGAAGGACTGGCCTTCATATAGAACATGGAGAATACTACCCAAAAACATGAAATGGATTACAACTGGCCATATAGGTGCAGGTAGGTAGCACAGTGCATAGAGTCCTAGGCCTGGAATCAAGCAGACCCAGGTTCAAATGTGACCTCATACATGTACTGGTTGGGTGACCCTGGGCAAGTCACTTAACCCTGCTTGCCTCCATTTCCTCATCTGTAAAATGAACTGGAGAAAGAAATGGTAAACCATTCCTGTATCTTTGCCAAGAAAACCCCAAATTGGGCTATAACATCAGGCATGACTAAACACATACACGCATATAAAACTTTTTTGAAAAGGTTATACAAATATATTATCTTATATATTGACTTATGAAATAAAACGATCATTAGGCACCAAGCTAGAAGACCGGGAGGTTTTACTTCCTAGTTGGTTTTTTATACTTCCTAGCTGCAAGAATTCAGACCAATCACAAAATTCTCTAAGCATTAATTTCTTTATCTCTAAAAACAGGATAATTATTATAAGATAGCACTTTGTAAACCTTAAAATAAACTATATATGCATGTATATATAGGTAAATATATACACACATATAATGCTATTTAGACACATATGGAATGCTACTTAACATATGGAATACTTACTGGTATTCCTGAATCTCTGAGGTTTAATTTAGCTTTAATTAAAACTCTCTTCATGTACTGGAATTCTGCATGTCAAATTTTATCTGAAGTTAGTAAATCATCATCTGTTGGTTAGAACTGGGTAGTGAGATTGAGTTTTTTTGGTCATGCAGAGAGGGTTTATTATAGATATTTAACCAGCATACAGAAGCCATCAACAGAGATGATTTTTTTAAATGATGTATATATTGGATATATTCAGCCTGTGGTCTATCTCTGCTAGATCCTTTTCTGCTATATTACATTTTTTTTTAAACAAATGTACATCAAATTCATTTCCCCTTATTAAATGAAATATACCACCATCATTTAGAATTTTAATCTTATCTCCCAAGCTTACAGACTTCCTTTCCAGTTCCATATCATGCACTAACTTGGTATGTTTTCTTGTTCATCCTTCAGGTTATTCAACTATTTAAGAATTTATTAAGTGCCTATGTGGAAGACACTATGCTACAGGCTAAGGGTGCAAAGACAGAAACATTACAAGTCCAGAAATCTAAAGGAATTTACATTGATGAAGGATGGGAGAGACAAGCGTATAACTAAGAAAGAAGAGCAACAGAAATGAAAGAGATGGGGGATCTCTTTAAGGAGAGATCAGGGCAACTTTGGAGGAAGAAATGATCCTACGGCAGGGCCCTTGAGGGAAGGGAGGGGGACACAGATAGGAATTGAGCCTAAACAAGATGATGGGCAGCATAAACAAGGCAGAAGAACCTTTGAAAAACAAGGAAAGGAGAGTAGTAGGAGATAAGGTGAGATAGTTAGGGAGCAGCCAGGTTTTGGATGACCTTGAATATGGGAGACAGAGATTTAAGTAATAAAGTTGTGGCTAAAAAGTACTGGAAAAATAAACTTTTAGAAAATACTAGTAATACACTGTCTATAATACCATCTATAAAACAACTCTTCTGGCCAGGTATGTGCCTAACAGCTGCATTCTTCTGACCAGGGTTTTTCCCTTAGAAACTGTTAAGGCTCTTGAATCTCTATCTACAGCAAGTTTTGTCATTCTGAGGCATATTTAGTTTTGACAAAATATGCAATATGGTTCAATATAATAAAGAAGTAAATATTCTATAAACTGAATAAACATATTTAGCATATCACTTCTTTTCAAATATAGATGCATTTGTGACTAATAAAATACAAATTACTTAATTCACAGTATCTGTTGTATATTTTCTTAACAATTTAATAATACTATTATTATCACATAGAAGGCCTAAGACATTTCTTAATGCTAAAAGAGAATCTTTGTGTTAAAAAAAAAAAAAAGAGTTGGGGACCACTGCTTTTGACCACAATTTCCTAGTATACAGATATATTTAAGTACATATTTAATAAGTATTTAACTTGGCTGTAAAGAAAGATAAGCCAACCCCCTCCGTTCTCCCCACTTTGGGCAGCCATTAGCTATTGCAGCTCCTCCATGAGCTACGCACTGACAAAGTAAGGTTATTAAATAACTACCATACGCAGAGAACTCTGCTAAATGCCAGGGACACAAAGAAAGGGGGAGAAAACTTCCCTGAACTCATAGAGTTCGTAGTTTAATAGAAACACCAACATGCCAACAAGATACAATCAGGGTAAATTTGGGATAATCTCAGAAAGAAGGCACAATGAAGGAGGCCTGGGAAAGGCTTCGTGAAAGTGGGACTTCAGCTGAAGATGTGAAAGAAGTTAGGAAAGTTAGAAGAAAAAAAGGAAGAAGAGAACTCCAGATATGGGAAATCATGACAATTTTAGGAATGAGGAGATGGAGTGGTGTGTGTGAAGGAGAACAAGGAGGCTTGTATCACTGAATCAGAGGAAGGAAAGGGACACATTATGCAGGGTTTTAAAAGCCAAATTGAGGACTTATATTTGGTCCTAGAGACAGTAGGTAGTCCTGGGAGTTTACTGTGAATGGGGGATTATATGGTCAGGTCTGAGTTTTAGGAAGATGTCTGACATCTGGGTGGTAGATGGGTTGGAGTATGGAGAGAGTTGAGGCAAGAATACCAACCAGAAGGCTACTGCAGACATAAGATGATGAGGGACTGCACTATGGTATTGGCAGTGCCAAAGGAGAAAAGGAGGAATATACAAGGTAGGCTACGAAGGTAGAAATTTTTCTGGTAAAGGTTGGCAACAGACTGGATACTGGGAAGGAGGGTGGTGAGAGTGTGAAGTTGAGGATGACATATAGGTTGTGATCCTGGATGACTGGGATAATGTGGTGCTAGTCACCATAACAGGGAAGTTTGGAGGGTGGGAGGGAAGTTGGGAGGGTTTGGTAGAGAAAGACAAGTTCAGTTCAGTTTTTGACATGTTGAGTTTAAGATTTCTATTGAACGACCATTTTGAAATGTTCAATAGACAGCTGGGAAAGTGCAAATGGAAATGAAGAGGGAGGTTAGAGCTGGATAAGTAGATCTGGGAATCATCAGCCTAGAGATATCTCAATCCTGGTAAGCTGATGAGAATATCAAGTGAAGTGAGAAGAGGAAAGGATCCATTACAGAACCTTGGGGAGGGGGTGATTTAGATGAAGATCCAGCAAAAGGAGACAAAATGAGTGGTAAGACTTGCAGGAGGAAAACCAGAAGACAGCAGTGTCACAAAAAACTTAGAGAAGAGAGTATCAGGAAGATGGTGTTGAAGGGGTGGGGGGAGAGAAGAGGGTGTTGGAACAGTGTCAAAGGCTGTCAAAAGGACAAGGATGAGGATTGAGATCAATTGCCATAGATGATTAATTACCTTTAGATGTGGCAATTAAGAGATCATTAATGACTTTGGAGAGAGCAGTTCTAATGCAATGACTAAGTCAAAAGAAAAACAACAAAGAGCTAAAAAGACAGGGTGAGAAAAGGAAATGGAGACAGATAGAAGTGGGGGGAGGTGTTGCTACCATCTGTGGCTAACTTAAGTCAACAAGATAGCCAGAAAAGCTCATGCATTAAGAGATGTACAGCATAGAGAGTGGGAAGCTGCAGTTCAGCTGCACTCTAATCTGGTCAGACCACATCTGCAGTGATGTGTACAGTTTGAGGTGCCACATTTTAGGCAGGATATTGACAAGTAGGAGAATAGCCAAAGGAGAGTGACCATAATGGTGAAGTGACTTAATGTCATGAAATAAGAAGATTGGCTGAAGGAAATGGGGATGGAGAAGAAGAAAGAGAAAATGTAGGAGAGACAGAATAACTGTCTTCGGCTTTATGAAGGGTTGTGATATGGAAAAAGAACCAAACACGTTTTATCTGTCTCTAGAAGACAGAGCTAGAAGCAATGGATGGAAGTAACAGAAAAGCTGGTTTTTTGCTCAACCTAAATAAAAACTCAGTTCTCAACTTTTGCAGGGATAACATTCTTACAACCACTAAAAACTGTAATCTTTCTCCAGATACACTTTTATGCATAGGTCTTTATAACAAACCATTAATTCTGATAATATGCATTTTTTTCCTAGAAGTAACCACAAAATAACTCACAAAATTGGAAGAGAGAGGCAACAATGGATGGGAAGGGGAATGGTGATGTCAGAAGAACCCTAAGGTAAAAGAGGGAAAGGGGCAACCTGCCACTTCTAATCTTCCTTTCAGCTCAGTGGCTGAACTGCTCCCTGATGAGAAGCACATGCCCTGGTGGTAGGGGCAGCAGGGAAAGTGGGATGCTGGCTGAAGAGAGAGCAGGGGTGACCACAATCTTACTTACCAATAAACATTGATTTTCTAGTTTTTCAATTCCTTTATTACACACATGACAAGTCATTTTAGTACTTTCTGGAGTGAATTCACAAACCCTTTTATGAATATTCTCCTCCTTTTTGCAGATATAATGAATTGTTGATTTGTTAACACCAAACTCGAAGTCAACAGTTACTGTAGACATTCGAGCATGAAGTTTATCTAACACCTTTTTTCTTACTGAGCTGCATCACTGACTTTGCACACCTGGATTTAGAGCCCAAAGGACTTGAACTATGCTTTGGAGGGATAATTGCAACACAGAACTTGAGTTTTCAGTAGGGCGAACAAGATCAGTAAAGTGCCTAGTAGGATACCAGGTGCTCCACAAACTTGCATGTATCATGCCTCTCATTATTTTCTCTACTGAACATAGTGGTGAATGTGCATGGTTGCCAATGGGAAAGTGAAAATGAGATTACTAATAAAATTATAGGACTGCTTCAAGTCAAGAAAGTTAAAAGTCAAAATGTTGAGGACTGACTATACTTCTTACTCATCAGAGTAGTTCAAAAGTTGAAGAGAGTTTAGACTTGAAGGGATCCCCATTCAAGGACAGGCTGGACCAGAAAACCTCTAAGAGACAATGATTCTATGAGAATACACTTCAGTCTTAATATAATAATGCTATAAGGGCTATCTTATGGGGTTGCTATAAATGTGAATTTCTTGTAGATGGGATGAGGACAGGGACTCACTCAACTGTTTGAATTTCTTGAAATGGCTGACTCAATCCCATTAAACCACTACAGCAGAAGAGCTCCATTTTTGCCTCTTGACTAGAAAGTTCACAGGCATGTATTTATTCATATAAATAAGCATTTATTTCACCCCTAATATGAGCCAGGAAGTTTGATAGCCACAGGAGATCTGAGATAAAGAAAATCCCTGTCCTCAAGCAGCATACATCCTATTTGGAGAAACAGCATGTAAATCTATAAGAAAGTACAAAATAAATAGAAAGTAACTGCGAGGGAGGGTGAGATATGGGCCTCATGTGGGAGAGGACATCTGAAATGAGCTTGGAAGGGAGCTAGGGATCCGAAGTGGCACAGGTAAAAAGGATCGCATTCCAGTAAGAAAGGAAAGCCCTTACAAAAGCAGGGAGATGGAAGGAATGTCACATATGGTGAATAGCAAATAAGGTGTTGTCACTGGAACATAGGGTACATGAGGAGGAATGAAACCTAAAAAGATGAACTGGAGCCACACTGTGAAAGGTTTTAAATACCAAATAGAGGTGACTATATTTAAATTCAAAGCAACAGGGAATCACTAGGGATTTCTGAGTAATGAATGACGTGGTTAGATGTGCTATTTTTGCAGTTGAATGAATGGATGGATGGATCAGAGAGAGAAGACACTGAAAGCAGTAAAGATTAGTTAACATAGTGCTGCAGTAGTCCAAGTAAGAGTACTCAATCCAATGCTTAGCAGAATGCCTGGCACATGAAAGTACTTAATAAATATTTGTTGACTTAACTAAACTTGGATAGTGAACGTGTGAGTGTAGAGAATGGATTGGATACAAGAGATGTGGTAAAGATAGAATGGACAAGATTTAATAATTGACTGGATATGCCTGGAAAAAGAAGGTATGAAGTATTTTAGGAGAATTCCACAGATCTGGATGACCAAAAAGATGGTGATGTCCTTGACCTCCTTGATAGAGAGGTTAGGGAGGATTAAGCATTTTGGTGGAATTATAAAATTTGAATATATTGAGTTTGTGATGTCTACAGGACATCCAGTTCAAAGTATCTCATAGATTACTGGTGCTGTGGAATTGGAGTTCAGGAAAGAGAAACTAATGGTGGATATACATATCTGAGAATCATCTGTGTAATCATATATGAAAGCTGATGAGCACACCAAGAGGGAAGAGTTCCCAGATAAGAGCTTTGGAGAACACCCACAATACAGTGTGCCTTCTATATGAGGCCTTTCCTGTTCACCCCAGATGTTACTTCTCAATGTCTCTCTGTCTCTCTCTCATACTCAGGGACCATTTCACATTTGTCTTGATATCTCCAGAATCTAGCACAATGTCTATCTAGCACATACTAAGTGCTTAATAAATGCTTGTCAATTAAGTGATTAACGAAGATCCAGGAAAGGAGATTGAACAGAAAAGTACCACAAAAGCTCAGAGAGTATCCAGAAAGAAAGGGTAGTCAATCATGTTAAATGTTACAGAAAAATTTAAAAAAAATATGATTATTAGATTCAGCTATTAAGAGATACTGGTAACTCTAGAGAGAGCAGTTTCAGTAGAATGATGTTAAAAGTCAGACTAAAATAGCAGCAATGGATGTAAACAGTTTTCTCTAGGAATTTAAATGTGAAATATGAAGGTCAATTTCAGGGGCATAGAAGGGTCAAATGAAGAAGTTTTGCTGGTTTTTTCTTTTAAGGAAAAAGGAGGGCTGGACTTATTTAAAGGCAACAGGGAAAAAATCAGTGGGAGGATGACTGCAGCAACAAGTCGGCAAAAGAAACAGAAGGGTATGGAATCAAGAGCCTAAGCAGAGAAGAAGGGTTGCATCATCACCAGGGATTGGAATAAAGGGGCAAAAACTGAGGGATCATCTCTAAGAGTTTTGAGATAAAGAATAGGAAAGGAGGACAATGTGTGCTATACACAAAAATTATGCCAAAATATGTTGACAATTTCTCCTAACTGGGTTTTCTCATTCATCCTCCTCTTTCCCAGTCCTACTATGTGAGTTCAAGAGCTCATTTTATCTTTTTTTCAGACTATTGCAGGTAGAGCTGTATCTAGACCTGGTTCCAGATTAATCCAGTTCCTAACTGATTAGCCTATATTTATATTCTTATCCTAATCTACTCTGCACCCTACCATCCAAGATGAATCTGCCTAAAAGATAACTCATTCACAAGTTTAATAAAAACAGCCTTTTAAAAAAATGTTTACAAAACAGTTTCCTCACAAAGATCTGGTATTGTAAATAGTGCAAGTTCTATTATCCCCAATTTACAGCTGAGAAAAATGAAGTTCTGAATGTTCAAGAGACTGATGAAAGCTCACATACTGTTAAAGGCAGAACTCAAATCCAACTTTCTTCATTCCCAAACCAATGGCTGCCCTTTCTTAAAAATTTCAATAACATTCCATTGCCAAATGGATAAGGTCCAAACTCTTGGGCCTGCCATTTGAGGTACTTCATTTTTAAGCCTGAATCAATCTTTTCTAATCTCCTCCCACTATGTTCCTATTATGTTCCTTGTATTTTCTAGCTCCCAAAGAAGTCTCATGCCTTTTCCACTCCACTGTCTGGATCTAGATTGTCTCCCCACCGCCCTCCTTCCAGACTTCCTGGGCTCAGTCTATATAGTGGAATCACTCTTATCATTCAAGAACCAGCTCAAATGCTACCTCCTCAACTCACTTGTGTCTTCATTTGTGGCACTTAGCATATTACCTTTTAATAGAGTTATTTCAATACACTGTTGGTAGAAACAGGATGATACAGGGGAAAGGTGGTAGATATGAAGTCAGATGACCTGAGATTGAGTCCTGGTTCTTCCTTTTACTGCCTGTGTGAAATTGGCAAAGTCCTTTAACCTCTCTAGGCCTCAATTTCTTCAGCTTTAACATAAGAGGGTTGAGTTAGATAACTTCTAAAGTCTTTTCCAGCTCTAAATCCATGGTCCTATAATTCCCTATTTTGTCAACTCCCTGAGGGTGAGGACTACATCCTTTTTGTCTTTTATCTCTCAGTACACAGCACATATCAAGGCAGCTAGGTGGTACAGTGGATAGAGGAATGGGCCTGGTCAAGAACACTCCTCTTTGCAAGCTCAAATCTGGCCTTAGACACTAGCTATGTGACCCTGGGCAAGTCACTTAATCCTGTTTGCCTCAGTTTCATCATCTATAAAATAAGCTGGAGAAGGAAAAGTCAAATCATTTCATTATCTTTGCCAAGAAAATCCCAAATGGGGTCAAGAAGAGTCACCAAGAAGGAAAAATGACTGAACACATTGCACAGAGTAGGTAGTCAATATGGTACATAAAAAAATTTTATATAACAATCACCCATATAGCTAAAAAATCTGGGTGAGGAAAATTACCATTAAGTCATTAATAGGTGATATAAAATAGTTTCATATCAAAGTTACAAGATATTCTTTTCATTCACAGGGCAGATATGTTCTAGAGGTCCTTCTCTTCTCAGCGTCCCCCTCACCAACAGGAAAGCCTCAAGTATGCATTGCAAACACAAAATGCTTGGGGACAGAGAGCTGCCCATTCTCTCCAATGCTTTCTTTGCAATGTTTTTCCAATTCTTTTTACTTAATCAGGACAAATACCTCAATTAAGTGCTGATCTCCCTTTAGCATCTTTGAGTTTCCTATTATACTCAGCCTAGAAGAGTGGCTAATCTCCTTTTGAATAGTCTCAGCTAAGTCTGCAGCAATCATGAGCAGCTAGCCATGGGCAGGGCAAGGTTGGGACTGGTGGTGCCAGTCACCATTCAAAGGTAGTTTAAAATTAGCATGTACTACATAATGCAATGACTATTCAACAGGTATAATATACTTTCGCTAGAAATTAAATAATCTCAAAATAGGTAGGCTTACCATTAATAAGGTATGGATGATTGCAGCATTTTCTCAATTCCATCATAGTGTTTAAAAGATTAGGGACATTAGCCTGACCACCTCCTTTGGAGAGAAATGTGAAATTCTTCTCCAGGATGGCGCGATAATATTTCTTTTGAATGTTGGTTAATTCAACTTCAATAATAGTTTCTTCTTTGGGGGCCAAATTCTTCTCTACATCCTCCTTGAGGCGTCTCAACATCATTGGTTTCAGAATAGCTTGAAGCTTTTGCACCTAAAAGAACCCCCAAAACACAACATACTTTTGGTAAATAAATGCATAATGACTTAACTCACATATTAAAACCACCAATTCCAACAAGAAACACCAAGGAGCACATGATGTGTCTTCCAATAATTAGAAATCAATTTTTCTTTCCCAACCCTTTCTAATTGTTCTGCTGAGGGAACAGTTTCTATTGTCCCTTTCATAATTGAAACCCATAAAAATTGAATGGTTCTATTCACCCCCCCCACACACACATTTCATCTTCCATTTATTCTGTATATATCTTGTATGCACAGTTATTTGCATACTGCCTCCCCCATTAGAATGTAAGTTCTTTGAAGGGAAGGACCATGTTTTAACCTTTTTTTGGGGGGGGGGGTAATTCCCAGCAATTAACACAGTGGCTATATAGTTAGTGCTAACAAAATACTTGTAGACTCTATAAGGCCCCCACACCAGGTACTCTTTGATAGGTACCTCCTCCCTTCTCAGCTTCTTTTTGTGTGTTTGTTGTCTTCTCCCATTACATTGGGAATTCCTCAAGGGCAGAGACTGTTTCTTTTTCTTATTTATATCCCCCGTGTTTAGCACACTGCCTGGCATACAATAAATGATTAATAAGTATTTACTGAATTGAACTGAAACCGAATCCTAAATAATATCAAAAACTTAAGAAAAAGTAACCTAACATCAATCAGAGCCTTCTGTTTGCCTTTAACTACAGTGTCATTAGGAACTAAGGCCAAAGATCACAACTGGGGAACTGAGCACCTACACAGGAAAAAAAATGACACGTCATAACTCTCTTCTGTTTCTGAGTAAATGCTAAAGTACAAGGCACCTAGGAGGGGGATCATGTGATCTCCAAACTCCTACTTTCTTCCTTCCACTTGATTGATGATGAAAAATATTCTATATACTGAGCCACATGAATTTAACTATTATCCAAAAACTTTGGTATCCAGAAAAAGACAAAAAGTTGGAAACGGCACTAGGAAAAAACCTAAAGACCAACACAATATTTCAGCTCAAACAGAACTTGAGCTTGCAGTATAGCTTATACAGTAACTTTGCAAAGAGTGGGTAGTCTAATACATTTTAAAGAATTGACCTGTCAAGCAGTCAGACTTAAAAATCCCTAACTTCTGGAGTAACTGCAAATCTTGAAAGAAGCATAGAAGTCCATGCATTTTATTCAGCCCCCTTCCCTACACATAATTTGTTACATTGTTTCCTTTGCAAAACCTTCAGTTCTACCTTGGACTATATAATGAATAGGCAGCTGAACAGTATAAACTGAAAAGGAGGAGAAAAGAAAGGAGATGGAGTGAAAGGAGACCAAAGAAATGAGAAGATGAGGCAGAGAGAGTTAGAAGAGTTGGCAAAAACCTAGTCCAGGTATAAACATCTCACTTTATAAAGAAACACGTTTTATATGCCATGCATATACAATAAATAGCAAGGAGTAGTCTGGGACTATTTAGCATAGGAGCAAATAGTTCTCAAAAACTTCAGTAACCCTTGAGATCATCACTGAAGAAGAGAGAAAAGAGATCTACGAATTAATGCAAACTCAGGAAGTTCAGGAGCCTTTTTTTCTTTTTTCAAAGTACTCCAGAGGTGTTTAATACAAAAAAATGAAACATCCACTTAGAGCTTTTAAGAGAGGTCAAAGTCACCCTATTAGTGTGTACCCAAATACAGAAAAAGATCCCTATAGTTAGCAGTATTTTTACTAACAAGTGGTAGAAATAAAATTCAGGGCCCTAAGAGCTTTCTGGTAAACTGAGGGGTAAATGCAGATGTGTACTTCCTCACGGTCAGCCAGAAGTAAAATATAAGTAAGTCTTTTATCTTGCAGAAAATTGTTAGTTTGCCTCTTCCTCACCCTGGAACTAGATAAGAAAGAGATGTCATCAATAGACCTTATTCATGATTGGGTGTGGTTTGTAGCACAGAAAAGAGCTAGGAGATAGGCTTTCAAGGAGATAACTTGCCACACCTCAGGATATCACCGTCTAACAGCAAAGTGCACTAAGTAATATTTATGATGATAACCTTTATCAATCAACATAAGAATGAAATACCTGGGAGTGTGAAAGAAAAAATTTTCCATTTTACATGGTAAAAATTATTATTTTCTGGCATTTAAAAAACTTCAATTATTTAAGAAATTTATTGGCATAAGCAGTACCCTTTTCATCCCATATTACTATTCCTGGCATAGACTTTCTAATTATTTTTTAAATTGTTGATATCTTTTATTTTTAAATTATAATTCATGAATATAAACCTACCCAAAAAGCTGTCCATGGAAAAAAAAGATTAAAAAAGAAAAGTAGGGGGGAAAAAGTTCAGGTAAGCTAACCCAATATAAACAATGTACCAAACTCAGAGTGCCTTTTCTCTGCCCCACCCCCAAAAGAAAGTGAGATCCAGCATACACTTTTATTCATCCATTTACTTATGAGATTTCTTTCTTCAATTTCTTATTTTTAGTCCCAAATTCTCTCCCTCCATACACCCCTTCCCACATTCATTGAGAAGAAAGCAATCAATAACCCATTACACAAGTGTAGTCAGAGCACAGCCTTTCTTTCTTTCATTCCCTTTTTAAAAATCATTATCTATTTTTAACATTTATTTCAAAAAAATTTTGAATTCTGAATTCTCTCCTCTCCATCTATTGAGAATGCAAGCAATATGACATTAATTATACATGTGAAATCATGAAAAACATATTTCCACATTAGTATGGCATAATCTTTCAATACATAATATGTACATATATGATAAATACCTGCTCTTCTGTTTTGAGATCACCAAATTCTTGCATGAAAGTGGTTTCTGATGGAAAGCGAGTTGGTTCTAAGAAATGAAGCAAGCTAAAGAGCTCTTCCACTGTATTCTGTAACGGAGTACCAGTCAGCAGCACCTTGTGTTCCTATTAGAAAGCAAAAGAGATAGTTGATCAAAGTGACCATAATCTTATTTCTTAAGATCGGAACCTCTTTAGAGCTAAATTTCTCCACCTTAACTCTTTACAGTCAGTCAGTCAATATCTGAGTACCTACCATTAGTAGAGAAAAATGCTGTGGGAAGCATAAAAAGGAAGAAAAGACACAGGAAAACATAATTCTCACCTTCAATAAAAAAATAGACTGGAAACAAGTACACATAAAGCTTATCCAGAATTTCGTAAATTCCAATATAAATGCCTTAAGGAGAATTATTGGGTCAATATCTTAGTTCCATGACACTTTAGGTCTAATAAGGCTCAGTGATCTCTCTCAAATTCAAATTTCTCACTAACATCCCTAGCTTCAGACAGTGTTTGCCTCTCTGGTCATTTCTCCATCTCTTTCCTACATAACTTGTACAGACAAAAGATGTTCTTCTACATGCTACGGCATGTGAAGGATTGGGCTCAAAAATTTACTTAGCCAGCAAAGAGATCAACCTTGTCCCAAATTCTCTGGCTTCTATTTATTATACAAGCATTAGCTTATAACTTTATGTATGAGGGAAAGTTATATTTTTATTAAAACTGAGTCTCCTTTATTTTTTTTTTAACTCTTTGACAATTGTTCCTTTCACTCAACAATTTCCTAGCTTAATCTAGCATGAGGATCCCTTTTTAATGTCAAAAAATTTATACTTGTAGTAAACATTCATGTATTGAGAAAATACATGAAGAAAAAATGGGAATAAAAAATGCATAAGGATAAAAAGATAGCACAAATTCTGTAAAATGTAAGAGAATTTGTAATTCATCAATTGTTTCTATACATTTGAAAAAAAGCAGTACATGTTTATGGGACATGCTGATTTGGTCTCTGGCAGATATTTTTTCATAAGTTTAGTAAAAAGTCATATTGTATCAAAGCTAAATAAAAATCAAAACAATGTTTGATGTTCATGCAGATCATCAAGTCTGAAGTGTCTATGGCTTACAGCTGGGATGAGCTTCACCGATGGCTTGGTATTCTTTCAACTTTCTTTTTTGTAGGGGTTTCTTAAGCTTACTTCGTAGAAACCCTTTATCTTCCTATTATCAACCATTCACTCCCTGACCCACCCAGGATGAAAAAGTTGTGCTGCAATTATCAGAATTGTAATTACGCTGGTACAATCATACTTAGGAGCCTCATTAGTCTTAACTTTAGTTATTTCACCATTTCATACTAGTGTTGCTCTTAGATAATGCTAATAAAAAAATTGGTGCAGAATATTCACAGTGATCATTTTGCAGCCTAAAACCCAACAATGTTTGGATACTAAGTAACTCTAGCTGCTCAATAAACACAGACTGAATTGGATTGTATACCAAGTGGCATGCTAGCTTACCTAGAATCTAGTTTATTCTTTATCTCTTAATGAATCCATCTGATAATGTGGTACCAGACTTACAGACTGATTATGTGCCTATGATTGTATTCTCCACAGTGTGTAGGGCTCCCATGACTAAAAATATGTTATTTTCTCATCTTCAGACTTACTGAATCAATTGCTTATGGATTGCATCTGCAAACAGATCCAATTTCTTTTTGCAGAACTTTGGATACAGACTTGGTGGGGCAAAATCACTGCTGTACTCAGTTCCTGAATAATTTTTCAAAGGACTGTCAAATTTTAGAGCTGGAAAAGACCTGAGTGGCCATCTAGTCCAATTTCTATTTTCAAAAGAATCCTCAAGACAATGCAGTTGACAAGTGTTCAACTAGCTTTTCCTCAAAGACCATCTATAAGATCCTCAGGATTTTTTGAGTAAGATCACAGACTGCTGAGAGATAAAAACTTTAGGGTTGCTTCTAAGTTCATTACTGTAACTTTTTTAGTGGCATGATATAAAATTTTGAGGTGACAATTCATAATTTCAGAAAAGAACCTAATCTTTTTTTTTTTTTTGCTACAAAATAAATATGTTTAGGGAGAAGAGCTCCTTTTCATCCCTTCCTTTCCTCCCTCCCTCCCCTTACCCTCCCTCTCCACCAGGGTTCTTTGAGCCTAAGAGCTACATATAAGAAAGTGAATAAGCAGGGGCATTAAATTGATGATGGGAAAGATCAAATAACTTACTATTAACACAGAATCATATAAATGTCATGGAATAGATATAGGTTGTATATATGGCTTATCACTTCTAAGCTCCACTATGCCAGCAGGTATGGCAGCAGGCTCATGAACTTTATCATTCTTTACAGGTCTGACTCGAATGATGTCCATATAATTGCATTTCAGCAGTCTTTTATTTGTGTAGGGCCTCCTGACAATGAAAGGTGAGATAATAGGATCAATGAACTACTACCATCTCTGCCACATTCCCTTCTTGTCAGTGACAAGGAGAAATCATTGCTTTTCAAAGTCTATGTGATTTTTTTTCTTCTTTCTAAAAAATAGGACACTAGTGGATAATATTCCTTGGGTGGTGACATGGTGTTTATATCTATGCCAGTGGAGGGGCTTTGGATGGGAGGGGAGAAGAGGTGAAGGATACCAGTGGTCTGTGTTTTGTTTGAGCAACTGCTTCATTTTGTTATCATTCTAGTCAAACCAGTCTTGGTGACAACAGTTCACTATCCCTACTATAAATACAAACAGCAGTCAGGAAGATCTCCTCTCAAAACCACCACACACTGTTTATACTGCGACCTATTGTGGGAAGAATAGTCAGAGAGCATAGATTTAAAGTTGTTTTAAGCTGCTTTTAAGTGAGGGTTTTGTGCCATTTGTCAATGATCACTTCAGAACCTCAGGTGTGTTCTTCTGCAGTCACTGAAATTTTCATAGTCTAGCTTCACACAACGAGATTACTTAAGATGTCATTTCCTCCCTAATCTCAAATACATCTTTCTTAAGGGAAAGACATGATGACTGTTTACCATTACGGGATGATATTCAGTATATTAATTAATATTAAAATCATTTCAGCTACAGTTTCTAACCCAATGACTTCTATGAATTTGAGTCTCACTGCGTGTAAACTTCTTCATGTACCTTGTGGCAATAGATCAGTTTCTAGAAATGAGTAAACACAACCTGTATATAATTAAACAGGGATAAAGGAAAATTTAGCAGCAAAATTAATCATGTTGAACATGAATAAACTAATTTTAGAATGAAACACCTTACTAAACATAGCTGAATGGATATATATATTTGAGAAGTACCAGTCTGACAACAAATTTAACATCAATAGACATACTTATGAAAACCAATACCTTTGAAAAAGATATAGGTATCTATTCTAATATATCGGTCTGTATAGTTTCACCATAATACAAAAGACCATAGGACTCCACAGATAGAGTTGGAAGAGGGCCTCTAGTTTAATCCCCTTATTTTATAGAAGAGTAAAATGTGGCCCAGAGGTTAAATTACTTCCCCAAGGTCACATAAGTAGTAAGTGGTAGAATACAGAGATTTCAAACCAGGGCTTCTGATGCTAAATTCATTCTAAATCTGTTTCCTCATATACCCAATTCATATTTGGCCAGAAATGTTCTTCCTTCAGTAGGTACAACTACTTTCCTTTTTCAAAGCAACAAAAACATTGAATTAGCCACCAACCTAATTTAACAAACAATAGCAACATCCTGCAAAAGATATATTTTTTCATGTTTTTTCAAGACAGAATAAACAGGGTCATATGGAACAGGGCTGCCCAATCTAGCAGGCTATAACTGAGCTGAGCTAACTAAAAGGGATGAAAAATACATACATACTTGAGTTATTAATAACACTAGATACTAAGAAAAGGCTAGCATGTATACACTTATTTGTCTTTTAGGCATAATTGGATTTTCTGTAAAAAGGAATGAGGCTAAGCAACAACCTTGTTTGTGTCTACCTGGGCTTGTGTATACAGTCATGGAAGGTGAGGAAAGAGATGAAGTTGCGAAGGAACAGATGTTATAACAGAAAAAACTGGTTAGTTAAAAGTGAGCAACAGTTTGAGAGTGATATCACTGCACAGAAATCAAGGAATTCAAGTTAGAGCTATTAACTTGGAAAAGGAAAAGACCATCTGAGTTTTAACGGGTGGAAGGATAAAGTAAAGGAAGGGAAATAAAACAGAAAAAAGGGTAAACTTAAACACAAATATTTCCCCCTCCTCTCCTCCCTGTACCTCACTCCAATATGTACAGAAAGTAGGATAGATTTTCTATCCCCCTCCATTTAGGTCTTAAGAGAGTCAGTTTCCAGGAGGGAATTCAGGAGATTTGTAGAATATTCCCCTTTATCAACATTTATCTACAGTGAAGAATGTAAAACTAAGAAAATGCAGACAACTGCTCTTCAAAGTCTTTTAAAAGCATTTTTTAAAAAGTTAATTTAGGGAAATGAATACTAAATATTAGTTTCTGTGCAACATAAGTTCACATAATCATACAGCCAGAGCTGGACAAAACCTCATAAGCAAACTAGTCCAACTGCTTCCTTCTACAGGTTCAGAAACCGAAGCCTTGAGGGATTAAATGTTCACCGAAAGTCTCATGGGCAACAGGTCCTCTAGCTACAGAGCCATCACCCCCCCTTCTATGTTGCCACACCGCCTGGCTTCTTGGGAAATCATAGCTGCCAATGTCAAATCATACAACCAGGGAGAAAAAGGAATCTTGATCGAATTCACTGCAACGGTAAGTGGTTTAATTGCAACCATCAGTGGATTCTGTAAATGGAGTAACCATAAACCAAAGTCACAGCCTTCACCTGAGTCTCTGTCAGTAGTTTTTAGAGTCACACACATGTGCAGTAATCACCAATAAAAGCAGTATTTTTTCATATATAAAAAGATGGTGACACCATAGGAACACTCACCAGGTCCATCATCTTGAGTCCCTCCAACAGTTTACAATTCCTATTCTTCAGCCTATGAGCTTCATCAATGACTACACAGCGCCATGGAATGCTCCGCAGCTCAGGACAATCAGTCAAGATCATCTCAAATGTAGTGATGATGGCATGAAACTTGTATGACCCCTTTATAACTCGACCCTGTTAATAAGAGAGTACTGATTTAATAATTAACATGCAGTTTAATGAAACAGATTAAATACAGTGTTTTAAGAATAAGCAGTCCCCATTTATGAATGGGCTCTGTTCTAAAAATTCATTTTCTGAGACTTGTAACTCATTTCCTTGATGGAACGATGCTATGTGTGGTGATAAGGTTTCCCAAACTCAATCACAGAAGCTTATATGTCTCAATGTATTTGAAACAAAAGACTATATTGACATTGCGCGTAACAATATTTCTAGAAGAAAAATCCATTGAGAGAACATATTTCAGATGCTACTAGTACATCTATGAGTACAGCTATCGTATAGTAAGACTGGAGTCTCTTCTAGTTCCAAGTCATCAGAGATGATTCCCATGGTGAAGGTCAAGAACAAAGGTTCCAAAGGACATAGGCAGGAATCAGGACTTGAGGAGGTTAGGGGCAAGAAACTATATGCTCTGGGTCTTTCTGCTAGAACAAACCCCAGAGATACCTCTTTGTCCCAACAAATTCCCAGTCAATTCTTTTTTTTTTTTACTTCTTCATATCCAGGGATTAGCATATCTGCTTCCCTTTTCACTGTGAACCAGAGATCTTTTCCAATTTCAAGACTCTATATTGGAAGGGAACTAAGATGGCAGAGTACAGGCAGCAACCAAATGAATTCTCTCCCAACATTACCTCCCAAACAATGTTAAAATAATTTCTTTAGTCAAATTTTGGAGTGGCAGAACCAACAAAAAGTCAAGGTAGACTAACACAACTTAGGAGATCAGCAAGACAAACTGGTGGCACTGGGGCTGGTTCAGAGTGCAAACCTGGGAGGTGCTGCCACAGAGGCAAGTAGCAGCAGCAGCAGCTTTGAGAGTTCTTAACCCTGAGACAGTAAGGTGGTTGGCCAACTGGTCAGAAAAAAGATTATTAGGGACCATCTGCTGGCACTGGCAGCAGCTGGTGCTGACTGGCAACTCTATTGCCATACATAGTTCTGAACTGCACTTCCAAGGCAGAGAGCAGGGGCCTCAGTTTCCGTTCCAAGGCAGAGAGGAATACTAGAACTTGTGGCTGCAGAAGAGCAGGGGATTTGGTCCCAGTTCCAAAGCCAAGAGGAGTGCTACTGTTTATGGCTACAGGGGAGCATACTTTCCTGGGAAGACCAGAGTGTAGACCATGAGAAAACTGAATACACCTCTCCCTGGATCATGATTCCTTGGACAAACTAAAAACTTGCATATGCTGAGAACTAAGTCTGAAGACAGTAGCACAAGAAAGCCTGAAGCTTGAGACAATGCCTTCCCCACCTTTAGATGAGCAGTGCCATACTTTAACTTAAAATTTGAAATCATGAAATAGGCTGAAAAATGAGCAAATAACAACAAAGAATTCTACCATAAAAAGCTATTAGGGTGGCAGGAAAACTAAGCACGATCCCAGAAGACAACACCGTGAAAAAAAACTATAATCAAAGCTTCAAAGAAAAATGGTAATTAGACCTAAGCCCAATAACAATTCCTAGAAGAGTTAAAGAAGGTGTGATAGAGTGCTAGAGGGAAAATTGGGAAAAGAAATCAGAGCAATGCAACAAAATAATGAAAAGAGAATTAAGAGGTTGGTAAAAGGGGCACAAAATATACTGATGAAAACAAGGTAAGAAGCAGAATGCACCAAATGGAAAAATTCACTGAAGAAAAGAATTCCTTAAAAATTTGAATTGGGCAAGTGGAAGCTAATGACTCCATGAAAACC
Source organism: Notamacropus eugenii (assembly GCF_028372415.1). Classification (NCBI taxonomy): domain Eukaryota; kingdom Metazoa; phylum Chordata; class Mammalia; order Diprotodontia; family Macropodidae; genus Notamacropus; species Notamacropus eugenii. The sequence continues at coordinate 280,078,491 of NC_092875.1, read as the reverse complement.
AAGAAACAATAAAACAAAAAGAATGAAAAAAAAGAAGAAAATGTGAACAATTTCATCAGAAAAACAATTGACCTGGAAAATAAATTGAAGAAAGAGAATTTAAGAATTATTAGACTACCTGAAAGCCATGATCAAAAGGAGCCTAGATATCATATTTAAAGAAAGTATAAAGGTAAACTGCCCCAATATTTTAGATCAGAAGGTAAAATAGACATTGAAAGAAGCCACTGAATCCATGATCACCTCCTGAAAGAGAACCCCAAATGAAAATCCCCACAAATAGTACAGCCAAATTTCAGAGCTCCCATGTTAAGAGGCAGATATTTCAAGCAGCCAGAAAGAAACAATTTAAATATTGTAGAGTCACAATCATGATCACACAAGATAACAGCTTCCAGCTTCCATGTTAGAGGAGCAGAGGGCTTGGAATATGGTATTCTAGAAGGCAAAGGAGCTGGGATTACAATCAAGAATAATTTACTCAGCAAAGCTGAGTTTAATCCTTCCGAGGAAAAAATGGATATTTAATGAAATAGAGGATTTTCAAACATTCCTGATGAAAAGACCAGAGCTAAATAGAAAATCTGACATTCAAACATAAGACTCAAGAGAAACATAAAAAGAAAAACATGAAAGAGTTATCATGAGAGACATAATAAAGTTAAACTGTTTACATTCCTACATGGAAAGATGATACATATGATTCCTAAGAATGGTGTCATTATTAGGGCAGTTAGAAGTCTACATATACAGTGGGCATGATGGTGAGTTGATTATGTTGGAATGATCTCAAAAAAATGAAGTAATGAGAAAGAGGGATGAACTGAGAAAAAGAGGGAAGAAAGAGGTAGAATGGGAAAACTTCACTGACATAAAAGATGTGCAAGAAAGAGTTATTATAGTGGAGGGCAAAAGGGAGGGTGACAGGCAATGCTTAATATGACTCTCATCAGAATTGGTTGAAAGAGGGAATACACACACACACACACACACACACACACACACACACACACACATTCTTTCTCTCTCTGTCTCTGCCTGTCTCTCTGTCTCTATCTCTGTCTCTGTCTCCCTCTCCCTCTCTCTCAAATGAGTATAAAAATCTACTTCACCCAATAGGGAAGTGGAAGGGGGAGGGTACAGGAGATATGGGGGAAGAAAATGATAAAAATAAGGGTGGATTAAAATGCAGTAGACAAAAACAAAACAGACTATTGAGGAGGAACAAGATAAAAAGAAGAAGAGAAGGATAAACAGAAGAAAATACAATGAAGGGAAATATACAATTAGTTACAATAAATATGAATGGGACAAGCTTACCCATAAAATGGAAGCAGATAGCAAAATGGATTAGAAATGAGAATGGGACAAAATGCTGATTACAAGAGACACACTTGAAACAGAAGACACACACAGAGTTAAAATAAGGGCTGAAGCAGAGTTTCATGCTTCAGCTGAAGTAAGAAAGGCAAGAGTAGCAATAATGATCTCAGACAGAGGAAAAGCAAAAATAGACTTAATTAAAAGATGATATCAGGGAAACTACATTTTGCTAAAAGATACCATCGACAAAATGAAGCAACATTTAAAAATTTCACAGTAATTTTCTCTGGCAAAGGCTCCACTTCTCAAACACATAGGGAATTGCATCAAATTTTTAATAGAGTCATTCCCCAATTGATAAATTGCCAAAGGATATTAATAGGCAATTTTCAAAGGAAGAAACCAAAGTTATCTATAGTCATATAAAAAAAATGCTCTAAGTCACTATTGATAAGAGAAATGCAAATCAAAACAACTCTGAGGTAACAATCCACATCTATCAGAAACAGCAAATGTTGGAGGAGATGAGGGAAAATAGATGCACCAATAAATTGTTGGTGGAGTTGTAAACTGGTTCAGGCATTCTGGAGAACAACTTGGAACTATGCTCAAAGGGCTATGAAAATGTGTAAACCTTTTGATCCAGCAATACTACTACTACATCTGTACTTCAACAGGAAAAAAAGACCTATGTGTCCAAAAGCATTCATAGCAACTTTTTGTGATGGCAAGGAATTGGAAATTGAAGGGATGTTCATCAGTTGGTGAATGGCTGAACAAGACATGGTATATGATTATGATAGAGAACTCTTGTGCTATGAGAAATAATGAGGGGGGTGGTTTCAAGAAAACACAACAAACAAAAACCCATGGCATGACCTGTATGAACTAATGCAAAAGGAAGTGAGAAGAACCAGGAGATCCTTGTGCACAGTGACAGCAATATTGCAATGATGATCAATTGTGAAAGAACTGGCTGCTCCGATCAATACAATGATCCAAGAAAAATGCTATCCAACTGCAGAGAACTGATGAACTCTGACTGCAAACTGAGGCATAATTTTCTCCCTTTCTTTTTTTTGTGATATGACTAATATGGAAATATGTTTTGAATGATTTCACGTGTATAAATGATATTTTGTTTGCCTTTTTGATGGGTGAAAAAGGGAAGAGGAAAGAGAGAATTTGGAATTCAAAATGTATAAAGAAAAGAATGTTTAAAATAAGTGACAATTTTAAAAAGACTATCATTTTACTGCTGAACAGAAAAATCTTGGTCATACACAGACCTTGTTGGCAACTGGGACTCAAAACCATATCCCCTGACTCCAAATTCAGGTCTCTTGCCACTATACCACGTGTTAAATGTTAAGTTTAAGAGAAAAACCAATATTCCATAGAAAAGATAGTAGAATATGGGGTGGTATGAGAATAATAAGGATTTACCTCTCCTCACTCCTCACTCTCAGCAGACAACTATAACATTCCCCAAAAACTTAGGTCAACATACTGAGAAATGGGAGAAGTTGGTAAGATTTAGACAGTAGCTTGTAGAGCAGATAGAAGATGAAAAAGAAAACAGGCACATCCTTCTTTCATTGCTTCTCCATATTCAGGGATTAGCCCAACTGCTTCCTTTTTTGCTGTCTATCCATGAGATCCTTTCTAATTCTAAGTCACTTTATTGTTTTACTGCTGAATAGAAAAGTCTTGGTTTCACACAGACCTTTTCTAAGAATAGAAGGTTCTTGTCTTTGGACTATCCAGCTCCCCCCCCCCCCCCCATATAATTGTTTCCCATTTAGCTCAAGTATAGAAAGACAAAGTCATGTGAAGGTTAATAGGGTCATAGATTTAGTTCTGTAAGGGATACCAGAGATCACCTAGTACAACTCCTGTCTATCACAGAAGAGGAAACTGTGACCCAATGAAGTTATATCACCTGCTCAAGAACACACAGTGCTTATCAAATTCAAGTAGCTATGGTCTTGTCTATGCTGCATTTTTTTATAATTTGCATTGTTATTTCATTAATGTAAAGATCTCCAACTGTGGAAATTTCATAGAGTGAAAGAGATCAGAAATTCATCTTTAACAGTCTTAGAAAGTTGCTCAGGGCATTGAAAGACTAAGTGACTCTCTATGGTCCCAAAACCAGCATACACAGAGGTGCAGTATGAACCCAGACTACTACTTATTCCAATGCTGGCCACCTAGCTACTATACAAACACCCCACCATATCCGTCTAGGAAGATGGTATAAGACACTTCTTGTCACTTATCAGTATATCCTAACGTTTATTTTGAAACACTCTCATGATGATTTGCCTTTTAACAGATTTTAAGCTTTTGTAGAAAACTATAGTTTTTCTATAAGTGCTATAACACTATAGCATTTTCATTTCAAAATAAAGTGGCAGTGTAGTTTTGGGTCCTATTTTCTTACAGGTTACATAAAGTGAGGAAAGCAGCATGTAAGTAGATTCACACCAAACTACAGAGCTGAAAAGAATGCCTATTGAGTCGCCTAACTTTGGGCTGTTTCTGATAAAAACCAAAATCAAACAGTTAAATTTTCCTCTTAAGACTGAATTTTTAAATAAGAAAATTTATACAGTAATAGAAACAAGTTACTTTTTATTTAACTCTTTCATTTCTAGGTTCTTTTAAAACAAATCTGAGATTCTCTGCCTGTTAATATAAAAAACTTACTGGCAAATAACTTCAAATCTAAAACTATTACTATAATACACTATTTTCCTTCCTTTTTACATACAATGCCTTGCCATCAACACCCCACCCATTCATACTGTTATGTACACACCCTTTTGGGAAGAGATTCAATACTACATATAATTTTGTGGAATTTGCACATCTTAATCTTTTTCACTTCGAGTAATAAACTATCATCTTTCTATTCCCAATTAAGTTTTTTTTCATTTAGTGATCCCTTAGGCATACAAAACAAAAGTAATCACTATAATAAAATATATTTACTATTTTAGCAGTCAGACTCACTAAGAACAATTATCTGATAATCAGGGTGACAAATGCACTAAAATGGGGGAAGGGATGGGAAGAAAGAGTACAGAGAGAGACAGAAAAGATGGTGAGAAGAACAGAGGAAGAGAAGAGGGGATAGAGGGAAGAAAAAAGAGAGGGAAGAAAGGAGGTCTCTGAGTTGGAAGGGACTGTCTAATCCAATCTATCCTAAATAGGAATCTCTTCTACAACAAACCAGATGAATGATAAATCATTAAGACTTTAATGAAAAACCTTCAGTGAGAAGAAACTCACTACCTCCTAGGGCAACCCATTTTACTTTGATACAGTTATGATAGTGATAAAGTTTTTCCTAATATTGAGCTTAATTTCCTTTTTAAACCAATACCCATAGTTCCTAATCTTTGCCCTCCAGGGATGAAAACAACAGACTTAATCCCTTTTCTTCCACAAGTGAAGTTTTTCAAATACTTAAAGACAACTAACCATGTTATTTACCTAATCCTAGAAATTCTTCTCTTCTCCAAACTAACTGTTCCCACCTTCCTTCAAGTGGTTCTCATATGACATTTACTTGAGGCTGTTCACCATCCTAGTTATCTCCCTCTGAATGATTTCCAGCTTATGAACTTCTTTCCTAAAATTATCCTATGCTCCACATGTGGTACAAGGTGCAGATAAATTATTCTATTCCTAGTCCGGTACACTATGCCATCTAAGATCATATTAGCTTTTCTGCTTCCCATGCCACACTACTGGACTCACACTGATCTTGCAGTCCGTTAAAATCCCATTTCTTTTTCAGAGGAATTGCATTTTAGCTATACCTCCAACACCTTGTACTTCTGAAGTTGATTTTTTAACCCAAATTCAACTCTGGATGTATTCCTCCCCTTATTTTTCATCTAACATAATCACTGATTAAGAACTGGAAGGGACCTTCTTATTGTTGCTCAGTTGTGTTCAACTCTTTGTGACACTATGGATCATAGCCTACCAGGCCCTTTTATCCTCCACTATCTCTCAAAGTCTGTCCAAGTTCATGTTCATTGTTTTCATGATACTATCTATCCATCCATCTCATACTCTGCCATTACCTTTCCCTTTTACCTTCAATCTTTCCCAATAACAGGGTCTCTTCCAATGTGTCTCATCTTCTCATTATGTGGCCAAAATATTTAAGCTTCAGCTTCAACATTTGACCTTCCAGTGAATAGCTTGAATTAATTTCTTTAAGTATTGACTGATTTGATCTCCTTGCTGTCCAAAAGACTCTCTAAAGTCTTCTCCAGAACCACAATTTGATTCTGTGGAGCTCAGTTTTCCTTATACTCCAACTCTCACAGACATACATTGCTGCCGGAAAAAACATAGCTTTCACTATATGGCAAGGTGATGTCTCTGTTTTTTAGCATAATGTTCAGATTTGCAATTGCTTTCTTTCCAATGAGCAAGCATCTTTTAATTTCATGGCTACAGGTGCCACCTACAATGATCTTTGAACTCAAGGTATAAAAATCTGACACTGCTTCCATTTCTTCTCCCTCTATTTGCCAGGAAATGATAGAACCAGTTGCCAAGATCTTAGTTTTTGGGTTGTTGTTCGTTTTCTTTTTTATGTTAAACTTCAAGCCAGCTTTTTTTAAACTCTCCTCTTTCACCCTCATCAAGAGGCTTCTTTATTCCTTTTCACATTCTGCCATCAGAGCGAAGGCATCTTAGAAGCCATTTAGCCTAATTCCTTCACTTTACAGATGAAGAAAATGAGGACCATTTAGGGTCATGGTCACACATAGGTCCACTTCTAAGTATAAGAAGTGGAATTTGAACTCAGGACCTCTGAATCCAGAGCTATGGCTCTTTCCACTGTACCACACTGTCTCCCCAGTCCAATATTCTAGCTTGTCCATATATGTCTGGATAGCTATTACATTAACAGTGTTTTCCAACTTGATGTTATCTACAAATTTGATAACTGTGCCATGTAGGCTATAATCTAAGTCACAAATAAAAATGTTAAATAGTACAAAGTTGAGAATGAATCCCTCAGCCCCTCCACTAGAGAACTCCTTCCAAACTGACCAGGAAGGAAGAATGGGAAAGGAGTGGAGGAAATATTACAGGATTATAAGTCAAAATCTGGAAAGGGCCTCAGAGGTCATCTAGTTGAACAGATGGGGAAACTGAGGCCCAGAGAGGTGAAGCGATTTTCTCAAGTTTACACAAGTAATAATCATCAGTAGTAGGATCTGGACTCAGACTTCTGAAGCTGAACTTTCTAAAAGAGGTAAAGAGATAGAAGGAAGGGAAGAAGAAAGAGGAAAGGAGAAAGAAAGGCAAAGGCAAGAGGAATAAACAGCAGCATGGAAGAGAAATGGAAACTTTTCTTTTGTCCATAATTTACTGGTTATTAAATTCAATTCTACTCTAAGAAGGAAGGAGAGAAATAGAGCTATGTTTCTATGATAGGGAAATACAATAAAATAACTTAACTGTGGCAAAGAATTTAAAGCAAATTTCTCAGCCCAACAGGATCTACACCAACACAAATGAGTAAGCCCAAAGCTTAATTCTTGAAACTGTATGCATGTGTATGAGGAAAAAAGACATACAACTTTACCTGTGGATCTTTGAAGTACATTTCATACAACTGAATGGTCCGGCGACTAGCTTGACTCCCATGGTACACAACCACATTCAACTCCGTCCAGGTACGGAATTCCCTTTCCCAGTTGGGGATTGTGGACAATGGGGCAATTACTAGAAAAGGGCCATGTATTCCTTTCAAATATATCTCATAGAGAAATGTAATGGACTGGATAGTTTTTCCCAAACCCATCTCATCTGCTAAAATGCAGTTTCGCCTGGGGGAACAACAAAAAAAAAATTAATAGGTATACACTGTTGCCATCCTTTCAAAACACACGAATGACTACAATATTAAATGCATGAGTACATGGACACTGGCTTACATGCCCTCTTTGATTTTTAATAAAATTAAGTTTCACCAGAAAAATCTCCAAGAAATAAGAAAAATTCTAATAAATAAAACATCAGTATATGCATCTCTGAATATCAGGCATTGATTTTCTATTTCACTTCTAACAATAATTTTGTTTTTAAAGATTTTTTAAAAATAGAAATTATTTTAAATAAAATATAAGACTAACTTTAAATTTTAAAAAAAGAGAAAGAAGCCTCTACTTACGTGTTGTACCAATTGAAAAGTAGCCAGTTTACTCCCTCCAACTGGTATTCCCTGAGTTTGTTATTGTTTCTATACTCCCTGGAACTCTCTGATTTCTTCCAATCATCAGCAGGAGGTCGTTCCTATTTTAAACACATCAAATCCCATTAGTGGTTTCTCAAAAGACCACGCTACTTTGCTACAAAATCCTCTGTTTTGAGTCAATTCTTACCACACGTTCCGTTTCTGGCTCCCGGGACATCAGTTTCTCAAATTCTTCAATTTTAGCTTGGTCTATGTCCTGCTTTAGCTCCCAAGTGCTGTCTTCATATGGAAGTGAACACCACTTCACCAGATAATGAGTCACAGGCTTTGTGATTAGTAGTATAAATAAATCAGAATTAGATTATTTTTTTAAAAAATTGGAAGATAATCTGCTGCTTTACAATTTCTATATGCTACTCATTCTAGAAATACTATGATAACCAAGTTTGAAAAAGTAGTTGAAATATTTCACAATGCTCTCTTACATCAAAAAGAACCAAGCATCATCCTCTAAGACAATAATGACTTGAAACCAAATGCCATACTAAGTATTTTTTATGCTGTTCATTTCAGTCCTTATGTAGATCACAGCTATTTTCAGAGGAAATTATGTTATAATATAGCGCTAGAGAAAAAAAAGCATTCCTGCTAACAAGTCTAATAATTATTATGTTCTCTTCCTAAATAGAAAATGTTTGATTGCAGCAAGATTGTAAATTTAGTTTTTATTCTGACACCTTGACAAAATCCTGTCCATCCAGATACTGCACAATTTCACAAATATTCTTTCCCCATTTAGAAAAGTCACAAGTGGAAACTCAAATCTGATCTTAATGCTAAACATATGTATATATTTTATTATGCACCTATGGAAAAGACCTGCAATTTCTTGGTTTGGGAAGGAAGATGTAGAAGTAGTGGGTACTGGTGCTGATGCAGTGGAAACAGTGATAGATCAGAAGTTAGATGACTTGGGTTCAAATCCAGGCTCTGCTACTTAATTACTACTTGTATGATCCTGGGCTTATCTGTAAAGTGAGGAAGCTGGACTAGATGAATTCTAAGGCCCCTGTGAGTTCTAAATCTATGTTTCTATGAGTCTGTGAATCTTCTCCTAAAGAAAACCATTCTTAATTTAGCAGATTAGGCTACAGCTTTACTTGAAGTACATTGAGAGATGAAGTAATTTTCTCAGGGTCACAGACCTAATATCATAGGCAGGGTAGGTCTCCCTAATGCCAACCCCAACACCATCTGCCACATCACACTGTCTGTCCATGTGTTTTATTGATATTTAATCACACTTTAAAAAAAATGAAACAGACGTAGGTCTTAGTTTATCAAGACAGCTGACACTACTCCCCCCATACACACACACAGAGATACATATACAAAGACAGTGAGAGTAGAGGAAGAGAAAAGGAAGGGAAGAAAAGGAGAGTGGGAGTAGGGAGGGAGAGAAGAGGGAAAGAAAGGAGAGGTATGCTAGGGAATGAGAGGAAAAAGAAGGGAAAGGAAAGGATACTAGAGGAAGGAAGAAATACAAGGGGAATGGAGGAGGCAGGAAGGGAAAAAAGGAAAAGATGGAGGAGAAGGAAGGGAAAAGGAAGGATGCTAAGAAGAAATACAAGGGGAGGAGGAAACAGGGAAAAGGGGAATGGAGCAGGTGAGAAGGCAAGGGGAAGGGAGGGAATGAAAAGACAGAGGGGGAAGAGAGGAGAGAAGGTAAGGTTTGAGAAGAAAGGAAGGGGAAGAATGTGAAGAAAGAGGAATAAAGAAGGGAAGGAATGAGAGGGAAGGTAAAAGGGAAAGAGATGGGGGAAAAAGAAGAGAAGAGAAAAGAAGAGTGAGAATTATAGCCTTAGACCTTAGAAGTCATCCTCACTTTACAGACAAAGAAACCGAAGCTTAGTAATGCTAAGTAACTTGGATACAGTCATAGACAGTGACTGCTAAAGCTAAGATTTGAATTTGGCCTCTGACTCCAAGTTCAGGGCACTTTTCAACTGTATCACACTGCCTTTCTAGGAGGAAAGTGTATTTGCATGCTTTCTGTCTGTTTTTGTTTCTTTCTCTGTTTCTCCTTCTTCCTTGTCCCCTGCTTTCAAAAATTATCTATATCTCTATACATCTATAGTGATAATAATAAAATCAAATACCTTGGATTTAAATCCAAGCTCTGCCACTTAATTGCTATTTGTATAATCTTGGGTAAGAGACTGAGTTTTAAAATAATTGCACATTTCTAACTCTGAGCTCTGCAGGAATTGAAGCAAATCATTAAGTGTAAGTCATTCATCTATGGAATTTCCTTCCTCTTTCCCCTCAAGAAAAAACTATGGTTTGTTGACCTTCATGTCCTGCTACAGATTCTCAGACATTCTGGCTATTTGGTAATACAGCCTATGAGACCTCTAAATTGATATCTTGCTAGTTTGCATCTCCATCTTTGCACCAGTGCTCAGAAACCATGTTAGTACACACTTAAGAAAAACTGGAAAAGATATTACCACAATAACTTTCAAACACTGCCTAAGGATCATGATGATAGCTGCCATCTGACCCAAAGCTTTGATGTGAAATCTAAGCAAAATAAAGCAAAAAAGGGATGACTGCTGGCACATTCCAGAGCCCCAAACAGCAAAAGACCAGCTTGCACATAGCAAGGTTGCAGGGCTCTAACTGATGCTTCATGCAAATCAGTATCCCACATTATCCACTGCAGACCAGGCTTGCATTTGGGTGATGAATTAAGGGTCTCTAATACCAAATGTCATTAAACCTGGTGAAGCTAAACAGAAGTACTAGAGCTATTGTTAGAAAAGTACTTTGTAAACCTTAAATCGCTACTGAAATGTGAATTATTATTGTCATTATCATTAAGGACGAACAGATAACCAAAATGAAGTAAATAGGGACCCTACTATGTATTTAAATGAATTTCACCAATTCTTCTTCACGGAACATATTTGACAGTTTGGTTTCATATAGAAGAATTATTTTATAAACAACTTTTAAAACTAAATGGATTATAAAGTAACAAGTTCATCATACCATAAATGACGAAATAAACTTTAAACTTGGGTTAAATGTATTAAACAACAGGGTATATATATATATATGTATATAAAAATATACACATATATATGTATATATCATACTAAGTTTTATAAAGCACTTACCTCACAACAATACTGTGAAGTAGGCAGTACAAATATAATTATCTCCGCTTTAAAGATGAAGAAACTAAAGCTCTGAGATATGAAGTGACTTGCTTGTGATCATATAACTAGTGTTAGAGACAGCATTCAAACCCAAATATACTGAAGTCCAATTCTCTTTCCACTACATTACATTGCTTATTATAGTCTAGATCTCTGCCTTTCCTTCTCTCTTTGTTAACAATTTATTTAATTAGTGTACTGCAAATAGAACAATAATTTATTACTCTCGGGGAAGTGTGAAATTCCTTTTTATGCTTACATACTATATTTTGTATACAAGCATACGTGCTATCAAAATTGTATTTTAAACAATCAACATACAAACTCCACTAAGAATCAGCCCCAGCTACTTTTTCATTTCAGTTCACTCTGTCATCTTTTACCTCTCCACTATCATCTGTGCTTCGTGCAAAATCCAGTATCCGATCAACTTCCACATAATCTGGATTAAAAAGTTCATCTTCAATCTATAAAAACAACAACAAAATTTACTTTATTTTCAATATTATACCCTTCACCTGGCAATAATATTTTGGGTCATGGCAAAACAAAATTTATATTTGGCAAACTTCAATATGTTAATTGAAAAGCTACAATTCAGCAAGATCATTCCCCGTGAGGAAATCAGACTTCTCAGACTTTGTTAACTGGGTCTCTTAATTACTGTGTGAAACCTTTTACTGTGAGAGAATGTTTAAGAATATTTTAAATGAAGTGTGAAATTACAATTCACTAATGAGCAATCCAAAAGGCTTATAGCATGCAATGCATTTAACATTCTTGAAACTACAGCTTGCAATAAAGAAATTAGAGCCATGTACACTAAGTGATATCAGATTATCATAACTACTGCACTTGTCTATCTGCTTTAAAAGTACCATTTACAGAATATTATTTAAAAACTGAAAGCACTAAAATACTATTTGCTGTTTCATAATTTTTCCATACAAAGAGCTCATCATTTGTTGCTTCTCCTTTACTGATCAATATTGATATACCACTTACAAAAAAATTTCTTCTTCATTGCTCTAAATTCTTTTGTGATCTGTCTATGTTGATAGTGTATAGGAGCAAGACATTGAGAAAAAGAACAATGAAATGGATTTTGAACTTTGGCTAACATCGTAAAATTTTCATTTCAAAAAATAACTACTAAGAAGTATAGTTGATTCGCTAAGTTATGAAACAAAGAAAGATTAACTTTAAGAAGAAGAGTACTTATGTTACTCTTTTGAGACAAAACAACTTAGTTACTAAAGTTTTGGCCAGAAAACAAATAATACAGTTTAACTAAAATGGTCATTTTTAGGCATGCTTAGAGATAATCAGGCACATGCTGCCACGATTTATTATGGTTTCTTCAAGAATTTTGAAACATGTTACAAACCATTGATCTCTGATCCTTAGACTTTGGTGTGTCAGCTGAAAAGACAGTGTCATGGTTAACAAAAATGGAATTCTATTACATAAGGCCAAGGTTAAGAGGTCTGAGGAGTGTGTGTGTGTGTGTGTGTGTGTGTGTGTGTGTGTGTGTGTGTGTACGTGCCTGTGTGCATGTGTATGTGCCTGTGTGTGTGTGCATGTGTATGTGTGTGTGTGCCTGTGTGTGTGTATATCCCTGTTTTGGTACTTTTCACTACAAATCAGGTATTAAATAAGCAAAACTGTAAGCTATTTTAAGGTTTTAGAAGGAGAGTTTTACATCAAAGACAAGGCTTTGGTAAAATGTTTAACTTATTTAAAATGCAAATGTTTTATTTGACTTATTAAAAAGGGAGGGGTGATGTGGTGAAGCTGATAGAAACCTGACCTCAGATCCAGAAAGACCTAGATTCAAGTTCCACCTCCAACACAAACCACTTAACTTTTTAGTACCCAAGGATGCTCTCAAAGGGCATAAGTGGCAGAGAAACTGTTGACCATAGTGGAGTGTCCTCACTTTGGAGTGCCCTACAACATTGAAATTACATTTCTTTATTCCAAATGTATGTATTACTATATACCTTCTGGATTTGCATGCAAAATATAAATGCAATATTTATACTCATCACTGAAACTGAAATATTTTAAGAGCAAATACTACAATGAAACACTTTCTTAGACCCAATTTCATCAAGCGGACAAATCTGATAGACAAAAATATCCTATTATAAAAAATTAAAATTAAAAAATAAGAAAGGTCCTCTACTCAGGGGTTCTTAACCTGGGGAGTGCAAATTTGTTTTTTAAAATATTTTGACAACTGTATCTTCATATAAATACATACTTCTTTTTTTTGTAACCCTGTATATTTTATCTCATGCATTTTAGAAGATCTTGAAAAGAGGTGCAGAGGTTTCACCAGATATCCAAAGGGGGTCTATGATGCAAAAAAGTTTAAGAACCTCTGCTCTATGTGGTCTTTACAGTTATAAACTGCAACACCTGCAACTTATTCAGTTTAACAAGATGTAGACTAAAGAAGGACTTTGTATAAACAAAGGGAATCAACTGCTACAAAGTTATAAATGAAAATTAAAGTCTAGTGGTAGTACCATGTAGAATGAAGGATGATGGCCAGTAATCAGGTTCTTTTTTAAAAAATTTAACAAAAATATGACTTTCTCTGACTATTAAATATTTTTCATCAGGACAGAGTTAAAAATTTCCATTTGCTAAGTGAAGGCAATTCATGTGCTACTGATGACATGTAAAAAACATTCCGTGATGTGCCTTCACCCAATTAAACGTTACAAAATTAGAACTTTAGACACTTAAGGGACCCTATAGATCAAATATGACTCCTCGACTTTACAGATCAGGAAAATGAGGCTTAATGAAGGTTTGCTCAGTCAATTGATAGTAAAAATTCCCTAGGATACTATAATTCAATTTCCCTACTGTAAGACTAGATAGACAGAAGAGTGAAGTATAGCTTGGCTGCACTTATAACTATGGTCAGGACCAGATGTAGGACTATGTACGCACCATTATTGCTATTTCCTGTCTTTCTCATCTCTACTGCCAAAGTTGCCATTTTTGCTGTCTGACATTCTGTCTACTATAATTTTTAGCCTCTGATGTAGGCTCTAAAATGAAGCCTAATTTTTCCACTCTCCCGTTGCCATATTTAAATATCATATATTGTTTGGACCCCATGAAAAACAACAGCAAAAATTAAGCTTTATAGGATTCTAGAAATAGCTCTTATTGAGAATGAGATGGCTGGTAAAAGGTAAACCCACTCACTTTAATAAGTCAAAAGCTAATCTATCAACATATTTCTCAGTGAAGATTAAAATATATCAACTTGATCTCCTTTCCAAAATAAGATCTGAAATTTGTCAGACAGGACTTCTAGAAAAATAAAAGGATTCTAGATGAACCTAAAATGTCCTCTAGGATGTTAATCTTTTAAAAAAAATTTCTACATAAAATACTGAGAATGTTTATGAACTGAATTGACTGAGTATTTCTATCTCTCAAAATAAAATTATTTGTTAAAGTAATGATAATTTTACATACAATTTCACAACCCTCTAGATCTTTTTCTAACTTGCTACATAGAGAGAATCTGTGTAAATCAGCAAGTCTAATTTTTCGTAGGATCTCTTCTCTTATGTTATTTGTGGCTCTAAGTGAAATTAAATTGGTGATCAAAAGCCTTGAGTCCCAAGTGGGCACTAAGCCAAATCACAGAAAATGCCAGGCATTTTTCTAGCATAATTGGCTACTGTGGAGGGGGACCCAGTATTGCTTTCAAATGCAGACTCCCTTCTCTGTCCTAGGTACTGCGGTCTTTCTCATGTCATAAGTAACTCAGAATGAGGAGGCATATAACATCTCCATGACAGGACATAATTTCTAAAAATGTCACTACCTTTTTGGAAAAAATATAGCTATTTAAAATACAATGTGGGAAAAACTCAGTTCACATCCTCCAAATCAGAATTTTGGACTATAAAACTCTAAAATTCACATTTTTATCTATGTAGATCCTCTCACTCACTTTATTTTAGTGTTTTGAGTTTTGCCTGATGATGTGATTTTAAATAGAATATCACCATTGTTACCCCAGAAGATGATAAGAAAAGACTGGTATCTTTTGGAACAAGCAATTTTCTGTTTACAAATTTTTTAGGTATAACCAATTAGTGTTATGCAAGAAACAGCAAATGAGGCAAACCAACGTTTCCTGATAATTTAATTGAATCTAAATTCTAAATTCAGCCCATTAACACAATAATAAAGCCTTTGCAAAATTAACCTCATGTTTCCTACCTCTGAAAGGAATTTGTTCTGGCCCTGTTTCGCCTTAAATCGTTTAATCTTTTGTTGAATTCTCTTGTCTTTGTCCAGGTCTTCTATGGATGCCCACTGGCAGTGAAGGTAAGAGCTAAAAAATAAAATAATAATCTTTGAAAAACAAACAGAATCCCTATTCTCCAATTTACCCCCTTGCTCTTTTAACTAAATAAATAATTAACAGACTAAATAAATAATTAACAGTTATAATAATGAACAGTTATAGCACTATTACCCTCCCCCTTACTACTCCAAAAATGGCATGGGTTAATGTTCATGAAATAACAACAAATAAAAGAAAAGCTAAGATGAAAGGTAGTCACTAATGGACAAAACTTGATGAGTAAGGCTAATTTTCACTTCTCTGACACATGGAAGAGAGAAATGGAATCTCTTTTATAGGGGCTAAATTATTCTGAAGTTATATTTTTGGAATATAACTAAGGAATACAACGTTGCCTTGGGAGCTTAAAGGTACATATATAATGATATCTCCCTCCGAAAGACACCCCTTTACATAAATTCAGTTTTGCTTTTAAAAAAACAATAAACTCTATGAAACAGAATTGTCCGGGCTTAGACAAAAATGACTTAGTGCACCACCTTCTCTTTGACCAGCCCAGTTGAAGGCAAGAATGGCTTGCCCTAGGCAAAGCTGGGAAGTCTGAAATTTTATCTTCTGCCTCCTCTTCTCTTTACCCCATCCCCCTCTATCAAAATGGAAAGATCTGATAACCATTCATATCTGTTGACTGAATTACTGATTACATTTGAACTGAAACTCATTTGCACTAAAGTGCTACTTCATCGAGGCGTTTGCTTTTATTTTGAATTGTGGAATGAAAGACTCTTCTCTTTAAAGTACTTTTATGTGTGACAAAAAGATGGGGAGATCAGAAGGGGCCTTATCATCATACTAGGTCTCCTCAATTTTAAGGGTAACCTTTGATCATTTCATGATTATGTGTCCCCCCCACACACACCATTTTAAAGGGTGAGGCAAGATTACAGTGATGATCACAGAAAGCCCTTGATTTTCCTACAAAGATTAAAAATAGCCTCTGGAAACTGCTAGAAGAACCCACAGAGAGGTCTTTGGAGGTAAGGATGGGTGGAAGAAAATGATCCACGTTCCCTTTGTCACCTGCTTTTCCAACCAACCATTCTGTAAGCATAGGTCTGCCTGCTGAAAGGCTCCCTCCTTCAGTCTCAACCCATACTCTACCTAAGCAGAAATGGTTGAGTCCTCTCTTCTCCCTTCCCTAATCTCAACTCATAACCTGCCCTCCCCTCTCTGCCCACATCTTACATTTCCTAGAACATATCCCTACGGCTCCTAGGACATTTCTACTTCTGGTGATAAAGTCTCTGACAAGGAAGCTCTGTCACTGAGACATACACTCTTGGTCAACAGAACACTACCGAAAAGTCAATTATATTACAGTACAGCTACACCACTGGAAACAGGCGCGTGTGCAAACAACTCCCAGTTCCAGTTTGGAGGCTGTGCCTAGAATGTTGCGATGAAACAGAGACAGACATTTAGCAAAATGTGTCTGGCCTCGGTTCACTTCCTATAAACCAGAATGAATTCCTAGTCAGTTGATGACTTATATTTTAAGTCCTGATAATAACCAACTTTGGAAAGAGAGAACTGGAAAGCCGAATCAGAGCTGATGATTAAAGCTGCGCTGCTTCACCATAACAGATAATTAAAGGGAGGGAAAGAGGCATGCATGAATTCAAGATTAGTATTAGGCATAAAGAGAATGAGATAAACAAAATGGCTGAAATAGCACCTACAGTTTGCATAGCCTAAAGATTATATATTCAGATCACATGGAAATCCCATCAAAGGGGGGCAGGGGGGGAATCATGATCTCTTTCTGGTAATGAAGTTTTCTTTACCATTGTGCCATATGAATTTTGTCCCTTTATTGCATAAATTGCATAAAATACACCACAATGAAATTATTTTTCGAAGCTTCACTACTTCTATAGCTATATGAAATTTATTTGGTTATCTGATGATAATATTAATGAAGAAAACCCCACAATGATGAGTTACCATCATTCCATTCAGTCTATAAGTGAATTAGTAGGACTGTTTAAAGATCTGTCTTTGTCTTCTTCATAGGCTAGATAAGCCTCTTATTCAAACTAAGCCATTCCATGTCAGTATACTCAACCTATCCTGCAGTGCCCCTTTCCAGCAATCAATATCTAGGCCCTGTGTTTGAGTTTGCTATGCCCAAGCTTTACTTTGGCTTATTTTGTTGCCTTCAAGATCAATAAACTGATTATACTCTTAATACCCACTATAATATTTCTTGGTGTTTTTATTTGGGAATATGAGATTTTGCTGATGAACCTGGCATAAGTGTTAATTACTCTTTTTGTTCATAAAATATTTGGGAAGTTCTACTATGTGTAGATTGCGTTACTAAGGAGAGTAATCTATACATCACACTAGGGGAATGATGATTCCTAGTGCATAGGCTGGACAGAAGTATGACTAAAGAAAACTTCAGGTTTATTTGCAATATCATGGCTACATAAGTCTCCCCTGGATTCAAGCTCCTGACCATTAAAGATGTACTGAAATAGAAATGCTTCTAAAGGTTAGGAATCCTGTCTTAATATCAGTTTCCATGGTTCTTGTTGCATGTTTCCTTGAATATACAACCCAAATCTTTTAACTGCTAATCTGTAGCACTAATATGACTTTACAAAATAATCCCAATTTGTTTGTGTTTTATTGTTTATAGTCATCAATTTCTAAAGAATTTTTAATTAAATTAAAATAGTTTCTCCTGAACATTAAAGATGTGCTGAAACAGAAATGCTTCTAAAGGTTAGGAATCCTATCTTAATACCAGTTTCCATAGTTCTTGTTACATGCTCTTGAAAGATTTTACAGAATAAATTGAATAAGATGAAATATATATATTTTCCCATTTATTCTGTTAAAATCAAGGAAGCTTAGAACTGAAAAATATTAGAGAATATCTTAGCTAACCTCATTATTTTAAAGATGAGGACACTGAGACCCAGCCAAGTTAAGTGACTTGCCTAAAAAGATGGTGGCAAGTCTAGGACCAGAACTCAAGTTGTTCTTTTTTTTTAAACTGTGTTTCATCATTCATGCCTTCCTTGTTGATATAAAATAATCTGAGAAACCATGACGGCTAATCAAATAATCTCACAGTTGGAAGACTTCAGAGATCATCTAGTACAACCTGTACCTGGGCAGAAATTGCTTTTACAACATCATAAGTGGTCAATGAGCAAAAAGGAACTTAGTTTCTCTTAAGTCATGCCCTTCGTAATTCCAGACAACTGTGTGATAGGCAGGTTTTTATTTTCCCCCTACATTGATACCAAAATTACCTCTCTGTAACTTCTACACATTGCTTCTACCAAGGGCAAGGAAGAACAAACCTAATTCTTTTTCTACGTATTTGCCCTTCACACACCTGAAGATAGCTACTATGTCTCCTTTTAAGGCTTATGTTATAAAAACCTCCAGTTTGGGTTTTTGGGTTTTTTTTTTTGCATGATACGGTCTCCAGTCCCATTACCATTCTGCTAGTCCTTCCCCCTACCTTAATGTCAATTATAAAACGTGGGCACAGAACTGAATACAATATTCTAGATGTGCTCTGACAAGGTAGAGCACAGCAAAATGATCACTTCTCTTGTTCTGGGCACAGTGATGACTTCAAAAATTGCATGAGCTTTTTGAGTTGCCATATCACATTATTGATTCATATTAAGTTTTCTGTATATGAAAATAGCCATCTCCTTCATAGAAATTGGTGTTTAGTCATATCTCTTCAATATCACATTTGAGAAGCTGTTTCTTAAAAATGCAAATTAATGTCCTTACATTTATTAAATTTTATCTTATTAAGTTTGTCATAATTCTAGCCTGGTGAGATTATTTTAGATCCTGACTCTAACATTTAATTTGATAATACCAAGTTATAACATTATGGAAAAATCTTCAGTGCTTAAAAGACTAATGTAGTTATTAGAAGTCATAATCTCATACATTTATTAAGATATTTACACTGTCTTCCTCACTAACTTTATCAGATCATGATAAAATTTTCTGATGTTTTCCCAAACTTATTGCAATGTTCTACCTAAAACTGCCAAAAACTGCACTGAAATTACTTCTGGCTATCCAGATCAAGATAAATTAATCTTGACCAAAGTGATCTCTTTGTAGAATTTAGCCAGTAGAAAGAATAACCAGTTCTTTCAGCTGCTGCCTTGAATGAGCATTTCTCTTAGAGATCAAAAATAAGAGTATTTTTTAAATCAGATTAACTTAACATTATCTTTGTTTCCTACTCATCCCCTATAGATTTTTGCCCAAATTAGTAGCTATAAAATTTGGTCCATTGTATTCAACACCTCCAATGCTACAATTCCTTTCATATATCCTCCATTAATATTGAAGTTCATTTGGAAAGTCTATCTTTCAACATGCTTATTATTAGTGAGGCTGGGGAGAAATTGCAGAACAGAGCTTCTTTCATTCATTTTTATTAAAGCTGACTTTTTTTTCCTATAAATTCTTCTTGTTTATTAGGCAAGGAAATTAACATTCACTATACACCAATTAGAGACTTTTCAAAGAAAACAATTCATAAGAGATGTTTAAAAAATCTCATGTGTTTTGCTTCATACAGAAGTTTATGTCATCAAAAAATTAGTCAAATAAAAATAAATGTATGTGATCAATAGTCAAAACATTATTTTTATAAAATGACTGAAATTTTCAAGTATGCTTTCCAAAAATGACTGCCCCCACCCCCAGAATCACAATTTACTTACAAGTTTTTGTATTTCACATAGAATTCCTCTACTTCCACCTCCTCTCCAGACTCCTTCTGCAACAAAAGAAATTTTCAGCAATATGCTTAAAATCATCTACCGGGACATTCAGCAGCATAATTATTCCCTCCCACCAAAGCATAGAATGTGTGCACCTTTCAGGGATAAAAGTATGTTGTAGCTCAGTGGAGGGCTAGTAAGATGGAATGCCTGTACGTGTAAAGCATTTCCTACAACAGCTTACCCTCTGCTTACTCTAACTTCTAACACATGAATCATTTTAACTCCTCCCTAACCACATGCAGTTTCATTCACAACAACCTGACCCCAAATCTGGCTTTCTGCCAAACCCACAGCGTTAAGTAGACGCCAAGTGTACCATTTTCTCAGGCAGTAGCCAATTAGCAACTGCACTCCTGAATGCCACATGTATTATTTTTGGCTGGCTCATGGCAACTTTACATTTTGGGTTTTGTAATGTTTTAAAATAGTTTAAAACAAGTTTAGTCCTCCATATAGTTAATAACTTTAAACACAAAACCATATAAAACTAAAGCCTGTTCTTGTGCTTTAATTTTAGTGCATCACTATGCATGGCTTTAGTTTTACTCAACAGTACAATTAAATTTTCTCTAGCAAGATGTCACACATACATAGCAGCCAAATTAAATTAACACCCAAAATACTACATTCAAGTAAGGCTGGCATTATGATATATGCCATTAAAAATGAGGGCATTTAAACTTAAGACTATCTGTAACATCTCTTATTCCAAAGTTCTGCAGTATATTTATGGAAGATAACAATATTTTGTTATTTTAGGTTTGTGTCTCAGGCTCTGAGGTTCTCCCCTACCCCTGCAATATGGTTTCAACGTTGAAGAGATTGAGATGTACTCACTTTCCTTTAGAAAAGTTGGTGAGATAGGAATTGTCTTTATATTATCCTTTAAGAGGAACATGTGACTTCTGGGTAACTTTAGAGTAACTTATAAAGAAAATAAATGCAAGTATAAACAGTGTGGAGACCACAAAGTCAGAAAGTTCAAATCAATTAGAGAATAAGTTACAGAATCTGTTCAGAAAAACTGATCTCTCCTCAAACTCTGTGAACTTCTAATCATCAGTTACTATGATCAAACAATCCAATTGCTACAGACATACAGCTGGCTTCTACAAAGTTTAATAGTTTGGAATTGCTCACCTGCATGGAACATCTGACCAGGAAGGGAATGGAGTGAAGGTCCACAGTATAGTCAACAACTATTAGTGACCCCAAGGGAGGGTGAATGACTACCAGAATGGACAGTCTAGAAAATGTCACAGTGTTATGACTGTGTCCTACACCCATGATGGAGACTGTATTCTACAATGGATATCAAAGGAGGCAGGTCATCTTTGTTCCAGACTGCTAGTCTTTGCTGAAATAAACAAAAAGAAATCTGTTCCCTGCATGCTTGGTGACCTAGCAGAAGGAACTTAGAATCTTAGAAATAAAAGCAAAAGTCTTCTCCACTGGGATAAGATTTCTCCCAAACACATTTCACTTTTCATCTCCCCTACTTTTCTTCGGCTATGCCCTGTGCTTTAACATTTGTTCATTTATCTAGTTCCAATCTGAAACTGGAAAAGCCAGTTGGAAGTCATCTTACTGGAAGAAAGGAAAGAGCATTTATTAAACATCCACCATGCTCTGTGCTAAGTGCTTTACAAATATTACCTCATTTGAGCTTCAGAATAATCCTGTGTGAGAAGTGCTGTTATTATCCCCATTAGAGGATTAAGTGACTTGCCCAGGGTCACACAGCTAGTAGGTGCCTAAGGCCAATTTTGAACTCAGGTCTTCCTGACACCAGGGCCAACATTCTATCCACTCTGCCACCTGGCTGCCTTTTGGACCCCTCAAAGTATGTCACAAAGTTCAATTAAGTTAGGTGAAGTTAGATTTCCTTCCTCTGAATTTCTTTTTTAATGTTCTCTCCTACTATCTTCTCCAATCAATTAGCATTTGTTAGAAACTACTACATGCTAGGTACTCTACAGTCTGTTGGGCGTTCTTACCTTTCCAGAAGTGTTGAATGGAGCTCAGAGAAAACTTCCCATAAAGTCCCTAGATCTATGACTTGATAAACACAAGACCACCATTTCCTAACTCTGTCATGAGTATTTATTTTCCTGCCCCCATGGTTACTATATTTTGGATCTTGCTGTTGAATGATCTATGTGAAGCACCAAGGTCCTAAAATGCTTAAAAAGCATGGGTACATCTCACACAGATAGACTTTAGCTCTATTTTAAGCAGCATCTGCAGCTGACACAATTATCTCAATGGCCAGGATACCTGATCTCCTTTGGTCTTCATAAATAACCTATAGTTAAACACCACATAAGATCCTTTAGGACAGGGATTGCTTTTGCCTTTGTATCTAACGTAGCATAGTGCACAATATAGGTGCTCAGTAAATGTTAGTTGAATTAAATTGTGAAAGAGGGAATGGTGGGCATTACTCTCATTTTATAGAGAAGGAAATGAGCTCAGAGAAATGACATGATTTACCCAGTCACATTGCTCCAAGTGGCAGAGCTAGATATAAACCAATGTCATTCCAAGTCCAATGCTCTTTCAACCAAAGCTACCTACACAGCTCAAAGAAAGCATTTTATGTTATAAGTGTTTCCAATTAATACTTAGGAATAGGCCAGGATATCTACTGTGCAAGTGACTAAAATTTCAAAACACAAGAACTACTACAAATTATGTTACTGAATAGCTACTGTGTATGTTTGAGGCAATCCCTATTAACAAAAAAATTAAGTGTTATAAGGTAGTTTCTGACAAAAAGTCTACTCACTTTCATTAGCAACTGATACTTGTATTCTTAGTGTAAAAATGGATACTCTATACTGATGCTCTGCTCAGTTTATTAGCGGCACTTTGAGAGCCACATGTTTTACAAATTGAAAAGTTCCAAACATAGTAAAGCAAATTGTCATTATTTTTGAAGTTACCCAAGTAAACAAATCAACCCCTTGATACTAAAATCCTAAAACACAGCCAAAAACCGATCAGCCTTTCTTAAGCACTTATTACCAAGTTAGAGGATCACACTAGTATTAGAATGAATTAAATAAAAAAACTATCTCCCCAGACTGATTTTATATTACTCCCTTCATACAGTCTACATTCCTGCCAAACAGGACTACTTGCTACTTCTCACAGGGTACATTCCACTCCCAATTTTCACACCTCTGAAAAGTACCCCCATACTTGCAATGCTCCCTCTCATCACCTTCACTTCTTGGAAGCCAAAGCCTTTCCTGCTCCCCTTTTCCCTCTCCCCCAAACCCCAGAAACTCTTATGTATTTTGCATTGACTTATCTGTATAGATCTTATTTTTTATTCAGTAGAACCCAAGCCACCTGCTTGAGTGCAGGGACTGCTTTCATTTTTTTCTTTATCAGAGCCTAGCACATGTGACACATGGTACAGAGTAGGCGGTTAATAAATGCCAATGAAGTGAATTGCTAAATAACACAAATGTATTATTAAAGAGGCATGAAAGCTTTAACTCTTCAGAAAAATCACTTCCAAAGAAATGGAAACATTTTTAACTGTGTAAGGAAATAAGAATACTAGTAGGGATGTTAATGTAAAAAGAACTAAGTTTTTCCCCTCATGACAGATTATCTGAATATCATAATTAATATTACTGGATTCAGTTTAAGAATCTTAAAAATGATAAAAGAATGAGATCCTGTTTAAAAAACATCTCTATTAAGCTTACAAATATTAATAGGAAGTATAGACAGTTAACACTAAAAAGGAAGACAATTCTATTCTGACATAAAGTGAATTTAAGTCATTATTTCCATCCCTTAATCCCAAAGAACAGGGCTTAGCAAAATGCATATGATGACCTGAACTTGGAAAAACTGACAATTAATTCATCAAAAGCTCTTCATGCTCATATAAAGGAGTCCACTTCAGTCACAAGAACCAAACATATCCCTTGTGCTGAAGTTTATGTGAACTGATTTGGTTTCAGAAGTATCAACACTACTTCAGTCATCCCTGATTAGCATGTTGTATAATCCTTTATATTTAACTTTTGCCCATGGTTTGAAGTTCTGGCTAAGGCCTTGCATAAAAGAAAGATACAACATAGCCCCTCACCTCTGTGATCTTTTATCATTGTATTAATAAAGATATAGTACTATTCTCCTTACTACAATTGTAGTATTGCCTGCTATAGTTATAGGAGTGTGACCAGCAGAAAATGAAACTTCTGAAAGGTTTTAATTGACTTTTTAAAAAGCAATTATCCACAGTAAGAGAAAAGACAATAGTACTGATAATTAAAATATAAACAGAGGCTTCAAATGATACTCTAATATGAAGTTGCAATCCTCTCTTCCAGCAAACCTAACTAAAAGTGCTAATAAAAACTGTTCATTCATTCAATAGAGGGACGGGTCCATCAGATAGAGTCCTAGACCAAAGTCAGGAAGACTCATTTTCTTGAGTTCAAATCTGGCCTCAAACACTTATTGGCTGTGTGACTGTGGGCAAGTCATTTCACCCTGTTTCCCTCAGTTTCCTCATCTGTAAAATGAGCTGGAGAAGGAAATGACAACCACTGCAGTACCTCTGCCAAGAAAACCTCAAAATAGAGTCATGAAAAGTTGGACACAACTGAAATGAACAACAACAACGACAACACTCCACAGAGCCCAGGTCTACCATGTCCAGAATACTATGTTAGACACCAGGGAGAGGCAATGTTTTAATAAAAGACAATTTGTCCCCATAAAGTTTAAATTCCAGTAGGAAGTCATGACAGCTCACTATATTGTACAATATTACATTTTAAGTGCATCAAAGAGCTGCTAAGAATAAATGGAGTGGGGGATCTGAGGCAAGGCTCTTTTTTAATTGACTTCTTCACAAAAATCAAGAAAAAACTTACGGAGGAGATTGCAGTCTAGTTAAGTTCTAAAGGACAGATGTCCTAGCCAAGCCAGATTTCTCTCTCTTCCACATGTCACTTCATTTCCTTTCTTCCTCTACCTTTGCACTGGCCTTCCTGTCGTCCCTCCCTGCCCCTCCCCTCACCCCCAATTCTATGTCTGGAATGCAGGTTCTCATCATATTTACCTCATAGGATCTCTCCAGGACAGAAATCAAGTACCACTTTCCACATGAAGTCCTTCTGGATTACCCAAATAACAGTACCCTCCCTGTCAAACTAACATTTATTTAGCTATCTTACATTTATTAGTATTTATTTTTTATGTGTATTCTCTACATGTACATACACATACACATGTTTTTCTCCCCCAATAGAATGTAAACACCTGGAGAGTAAGGGTTGTCTCAACTATTATATTTCTTATCCCCAGCATCTAGCACAGTGCCTGGCATATAGTAGGCATCTGACAAATGCTTGCTAATTGATTTGGCCTTGATAGATGAAGAGGGGGAGGGATGGCATTACTAGCATAGTGTGATAAAAGGCACTGAGACAGGAGATCACAGTTAAGTGTTCATGAGATAGGGAGGATATCAGTTTGGCTGGGATATAAAGTACACTGAGGGAATAAGATGAGATCATGCTGGTAAAGTAGAGTGATGCCAGGTTATAGAGAGCTTCACAAGCCAGGCAGCAGAATCTGAATATTACCTAGTAGGTACTATGGAGCTACAAAGATTTGAGCATAAGAGTTTATGCTGCCCCTCTCCCCAAATAAGTTATTCTGGAGGTCTTATGAGGGACAAATTGGAAAGGAGAATAGGGACAAGAAGAATCTTTAGGAGGCTGTTGCAATCATCAAAATGAGTGGAAATGATGCCCTGGATTAGGGCGGTGACAGAAGGAAAGGAAAAGATAAGAGAGCTGTTGCAGAGGTGTAACTGACAGGATCTGATCATTAATTATGTGAGTTGAAGGAAAAGCCAAAGAGAAGTCCAGGGTTACAATCATGAAGGACTCATTGCATAGGGGTACCTCAGAGAGAAATACTGAAGTCAGAAGGAAGACTAGGTTTGAGGGAAAGATAACCTAAGTGCTAGACTACTGAGTAGTACTAGTAATGAGTGTGAATGCCTGCTGAGCAAATGGAGATGTGGATCCCGAGTGCAGAAGACCTACGAGTACACAGGAATGGTTAGTTAGAGCCATGAGAATGAAGTTAACCAAAAGAGAGAGAAAGAAGAGAAAGAAGACTTTTGAGCAACATCCATATACTAAGAGGTAAAACAGATGAAAAGAAGTCAGGATGGAAGCCAGGAGTAGTTAAAGGACTTAGAAGAAGAAGCAATAGAGTATTGGAAGCTAGGTGATATAGTGGATGGAGTGCTCGACTCAGAAGTCAGTAAGAACAGAATTCCAATCCAGCCTCAGACATTGATTAGCAGTGTGACCTTGGTAAGTCACATAACCACTCTGTCTTAGTTGTTTCATCTATAAATTAAAAGGGTTGAATCTGATGGCTTCTAAAGTCCTTTTTGGCTGTCAATCTATGTATGATTCTGTGGTGTCTCTGAAGTCAGAGTAGTAGTTAACAGGAAGCAGTGGTCAACAGAGTTAAAATTACTCTTACAACAATGAATCAATATCACTATTTGGGAAAGCAATTTGGAACTGTGTAAATAAAGTGACTAAAATATCCATACTCTTTGATCCAGAGATTCCACTTCTAAGATTATACCCCCAAGCAGATCACTGATAAGAAGAAAGTCCCCACATACACCAAATTATCTTTTAGCAATACTTTTGTGATAGCAAAGAATAAGAAACAAAGTACATGCCATCTACTGGAAAATGGCTAAACAAAATAAGATACATGTATGTAATAGAATGTTACAATTCTATTAGAAATGACAAACATGGTGGAAATAGAATACCATGGAAAAATTTATGATGTGAGACACAGTGAAACTAAGCAGAGTCAATAAAACAATACTGACAACAATGACAACATAAATGGGAAAAATGCTACCACAAAAAATAAAGTCAATATTGCAAAATTACAAAGAACAAGCATGGCTTTAAAGAAGAAATGCAAGATATCTCCAACACCATTCCTTTGCAGAGTGGTAGTATGGCACATGGTATTCATTTTCAGGCTTTTTTGATATATTGATATGGTTTGTTAATTTTTTTTCTTTTTTACTTCTTTAAAAATATTATTACACAAAATGGCTCTCGGGGGGAATGGCAAGGAATAATGGAAAAAATTTGGTGATATAAAAAGAAAACATGAATAAAAATTCACAAAAATAAAGAATTAATAACAATAGTAATTTTCAATATCTTCTCATTGCCCTTCCAATATATCATAAAGGATGAAGAATGAAAAGAAAAAAGAAGAAAAAAAACACTAGATTTGATAGTTAGGACTTAAATTATTGATGACTTTTAGGAGAGCAGTTTCATTCAAATGGCAGGGGCACACCAGATTATAAGCTGAGAATGGGTAGTCTAGAAGTGAAGGCATTAGGTGTAGACTGTAAGATTTTCAACACTAAAAGAAAGGTCATTGGATACACTAAATATTTCAGTAGGGACACTTTTTGTTTTAAGGATTTGAGACAGCTGAGTATATCTGTAAGGCAAAATGGTGAGAGACTGAAGACGCATGATAAAGAAGCAGTATTTATTGGAGATGGGTCCTTGTGGAGGCATGAGTAAATGGGATCAAAGCCACAAATAGGGATGTATTTTTGTAAGAAGTAAAAGTATCTTTTCTAATAAAGAAAAAGTATTTCATGATTTGAAGATCTGAAGAAGGACGGTGACCCCCTGTCAAATCACCTCAAGGAAGGAAAAGGAAAGGAAATTTGGAATAGTCACCGTGGAGAATGAAATAGGGAATCAATAGGCAACGAGTAAAAAGGACGACCAAGCTTTGGCAAGAGCCCAACTGAGGTTATAAAGTACAGAAAGTCAGTTTGATTTTGTTCATTAGACAGATTTCTTCAGCGATGCCCAGGAGCCCTGAAGCAGAAGAGAAATCAAATGCTGGACATTCCATAGGGATGAGGATTTGCAGGTAAGGAAACACAGAAGTCAGGAAAGCAAAAGATTCTAGGGTTAGTGAGCAGACAGAATTGTCCTCTAGTAACAGAATTTATAACCTAATAGTAATTTCTAGTCTTCTCCAAATATGATTGGACGACAAGTCATTTTACTAAGGGTGTGCTATCAGTCTCAGCACAGTGACAGACTCTATCAGGTACAGAAGTTGTATGAAATAGTCCTGTCAACAAGAAGCTTACACACTGGTTACAATGTAGCGATCTCAATCCCTCAAAAAGCATCTAGTGACAGCCTATATGGAAGAGGCTGCGTTAAGAGCAGTGGAAGATAGAAGAATAAATAACACCTTATCCTTGCCTAAAGCAGCTCCCATTTTAGAAAGGATTACTTACAATTCTCAGCACTTCACTCTTCCGCTCTCGTTTCTCACTGTGGAATCAGAAGACCTGAGCTCAAGTCCCATCTGTGAATCTACCACTTGTGTGGCTTGGGGCCTAACCTCTTGGGGTTCTAAGAAATTCTCTGCATTGTGGACAAAGGGCTGACCTGCACTAGTAAATGGATTTTGCTTAGCTGGAAGTTCTCCCATACCAATAAAATCATAGGTCCAGAGTCTTTCTGAATCTCTATTTGGTTTGTACTCTCTGGACTTCTCTGTGTTACAGGCCTTAAATAATATCTCTATCCTATATCCCTTTAGGTTATAGCCCATTGGGGGGAAACTAGGCAAAAAGAAAAATTCTGAATTTGGAGTCAGAATACCAGATATGAATTCTAGTTTTGTCATTTAGTATGTGGCAAATCACTTAATCTCTTTGGTCCTCAGCTTACTCCTTTATAAATGGAGAGGATGACTTACAACGTCCTTTCCTTCCAGCTCTATGTCATTGATCCATCTGCTACCATCTTAGTTCAGGCCCTAATAACCCTCATCCAGATTACAGCAAAGCCTCCTAACTGATTTCTTTGCCTCAAGTCTCTTGTCTCTCCAGTCCATCCTACACATTGCTTCTAAAAGTCATTTTTTTCTTAAGGGTAGGTCTGACTATGCAATTCCTCTACTCAATCAACTGCAGGTGCTCTCCACTGCCTCTAACATAAATGCCTTTGTTTAGCTTTTAAAATCCTTCACAACCCGCCTCTAACCTACCTTGCAAGTCTCAATGGGTATTACTCTCCTTCTCACATGCTGTCATCCATCCAAGCTGGCCTTCTTTGTTTCACATAAATAACATTCCCTTTCTGATCTATGTGCCTCTGGACTATGTACTGGACATCTCTCATGTCTGACCATGCCTTACAGGGTATCTCTCTTCCTTTAAGATGTAGCTCAAGCACCATCTTCTGAATGATACCTTTCCTGATCACCCCAAATGCTAGCTAGTTCCTTCTCTCCCAAACTACCTTATATTTAACTCCTTTGTTTATATATGAATTTATTAACTTTCTATTTATGGAGTACATACTTATATTTTTACTTCTTGTCTCCACAATTCAAATCTCAGATCCTTATAAATAGGAACTGCTTCATTCTTTGTATTTGTAAGTATTTTGTAATCCCTGGGTTCTTTGTAAGCACAGAGTAGGCACTTGATAAATGTTTACTAACTGAAGTCCTTTAGACAGATTTTTCAAGCCCACCTATTCTCCAGCTTGCTGCTACAACACTACACCTCCAGTTTCTTCTACACGCATACATATTGATGCTGATTTTATTATCTCTATTAAATTGTAAGCTTTGTGAAAAAAGGATATTCCTATTCTTCAACTCTACCACCACCACTACCTCTAAAGCCCACTTATCCTTTACTGGGGCTGCTAATGAACAATTAAATGACCAAACTATAGGCAAAATAGAAGGAAAGAGGAACAATGTCCTGCATAATCTGAGTATGAATAATTAGCTGCTGAATAATTGTGGCCTAATTATAATCTGAAACACCAAACCTGCTGAGTATGTCTACTGAAGCACTATCAACTAAATCAAAATTGATTTGTTCTATCCAAACAAGATGTCATTTAGGCAAATAAGTCACTTGACTCATTCAAGGAGATTATTCTTTAAAGCTATGTCAAGCATGCAATATTTTCCCAAACCTCTACAATTCTTAAGTGAATTGCCCCTAAAGTCCTCAATGTAACAGAAATTTTGGCTTTGTAAGTTAAATAATGCTAATTTTTCATTACAATTTTTTTTACTCAGATTTAACACTTATAGGAGGAGATCAAAATTCAGATATTCATGTTTGGAGGTTTTTTTTAACCAATTTCAAAGTTGATATATATATATGTATATGTGTGTGTGTATATATATATATATACACATATATATATATTTCTCTCCAGAGATCTTTTATTATTGCTTTCTGTGACAGTTTTACATTTAATTCATACCCTGAAATGTTATAACTTTAAAGAATAGCAAGTAACAGGTACAACAAATGAGAAAAAGGAGAAGGGAAAAATCTTAATTATACAATACAGTATTCATGGACTTTCATATTCCCTTCTACAGCAGAGGTTCTTAAACTGGGCTCTGAGGATGTTTTTTAATATTTTGTTAACTGTATCACAATATAATTAGTTTCCTTTGTAATCCTACGTGTTTTATTTTGTATATTAAAAAAACATTCTTCTGGGAAGAGATCCATAGGTTTCATCAGAATGCCAAAGGGTCTATGACACCAAAGAAGTTTAAGAACTGTTATTCTAGAGCACAGCCCATGGAAGAAACAAGTGTCTCCTTGAATCTCTCATCTCTCTCATTAGGAAGTTACTACATTGTATTAATTTTGCTAGCAAATTAAAATATGCTTCCTTAACATGTAGAATAGTAGGAGCCATACTTACACTAAAAAAAGATGAAAATCAAAATTGAGTGACTCTGTCTGAAAGCCACACCCACAGACAAATATGGATATGGACAGGTATGTGTGCACATGTGCTTTCCAGAAAAACAGAAAACTGCATGATGGAATATCTAAAAGCAATTCAATTAAGTAAGTACCTATTACATATAAGACACTGAACTAGATTTGAGCAAAGAGGATTAAAAACCAAAACTGATCCTGCATGCAAGGAGCTTACTAGGCAGAGATGCAATTTGGAAATTATTAAGGATGAAACAAGATAATTTGAGGAGGTAATATTAACAACTGTAGGGATCAGGAAAGGGAGACAAAGATTCTGAGATGTAGAAATTACAAGATCTATACAGTCCATCCAGGCAGGAGGGGCAATCTGTGCAAATGCATATAAACAGGAGATTGAGTTCTGAATTCAGAAAAGAGTGAATAGTTTTGTGTGGTCCCAGTGCTCAGAACAGTGTCTGGCACATAGTAGGTCATTAATAAATGTTCATGGATTGATTGACATGCAGAGTTGATAACAAGGAAAAAGATGAAACAAAGTTGGTAAACAGGAGTCAGGTTGTGGAAGATTTTACATGCCAGGCTACAGAGCTTTTACCTTATCTTAAAGACAATGGAGAGAGAATGAATGCTTTAGGGCAGGAAAGAGACAATCAAAACTGTAGCTTATGAAGGTTACTTTGACAGCTGTTATGTAAGATGGTTTGGAGAAGGGAAAAACTAGAAGCAGGGAAGCCAAAGAGGAGAATCTTACAATGGTAGAGGAGAGGTGAGGAAGGGCTGACCAAAGATAGTAGCCATGTGAGTAGAATCAAAGGGACAGATTAACGAAATATAGAATTGACAAACTTGGCAAATGATTGGTTATGGAAGATGAGAAAGAAGGGAAAGTTAAGCACAATTTCAAGGTTATCAACCTTAGTAATGGGGAAGATGGAAACGACCTCAAAAGAAACAAAAGAGTTAGACAATGAGTAGGTCTGAGGGAATTCTCAAATGTGTGTGACAATTTAAGATGAGTAGAGCATTTATTCAAACTGTTTTCTCTTGTTTGAACAAAAAGTCATCAGAAATGAGGTGCTTGGCACTAAAAGTATAAAAATTCTTTTCCAACACTGTTATCAGGGGTAGTTTTACAAAAACTATCATATGGACGTGAACTTTGTGCAACTCTAAATGCTTCAGAATGAGTCATACTGTCATCTGAAATTATTTTAGAAATAATCCCATATTCCACCTCCACAGTAACAGTAGAGAAAGTAATGAAAATTACATTGTTATAAAAAAAAAGACTCACAAAAAATGGGGAAGGGAAGATCGTCAGAGGAAAAAATCTTGTTGATTGAAAGTATAATAGACAGAACTTCCCACCTCATTCCCTCCCCCATCAAAATCCAAAACAACGTGGGAAGATAATCACCTCATATCAACTTAGATAGCCTGAAATATACAAATTGAAAAGCAAGATAACATTTGAATGAAAGCAATCTAATTCTAGATCTTCCTATAGAGGTTTGTAATCTATCAAAAATATACATGTGCAATACAAATATACAAAAAACACACCTATTTCCCAAAGAGATAATGTCCTCATCCTTAGTCATACCCCACCTTCATTGTTCAGGGGATGGGGTATGGGGAAAGGTGAATGAATAAGAAATTATTGAACTAGATCTTACAAAGGACTATTTTAGCAATTAAATTGGACATTTCCTCAATTTAAGTGGATTATAACCCCTCTAGTTATTAGTATAGAGTCTTCTTAAATTGATATGGTCAATATAAGTCATCCCTTGGTAGTAAATCTTCTCATAATGAGCCTCTCCAGTTTTGATTAGATTGGTCCTTGACAGCTGAGTTAACATCTCAGATAACAGACATACAGTCTATACTTGAGATTTTCCAGCTTAGTAGGACCTAAAAGAACTTGTGCTCCAGTGGAATAGCCTTTGAGAATCCAAGGTCATCCTCCATAATACAAGGAGGCATCAAAATAAGAGAAAAGTGTAATCAACAAAAGAAGTTCTTTTGGGAGGAAGGAGTAATAGGTTCAATTGGCTGGCAACCAAGATTTCTTTCAACTCTAAAATGGATTTGAATAAAAGGGGGAGAATGAGTATCAACAAGAGTTTATCTTAGGAATATGACTTTGGTCATTAAAAATTGACTTTACCTGCTTTTTGACTGATCGACTACTCATGATTTTCTCTACTACAGGACCCTCTGCATCAACAGATTCCTGTAAAATAAAGTATATGAGTCAATTGGAATGGTTTTTTTTACAAGAAGATTTTATGCCATTTGCAATATAGGTGATCATTCCATGCCGCTTTCTAATTCACCCCTTCAAATTCAGTACTTGCTAGACACTGAAGTATGATGAGTCCAGCTATTAGTCAAGCAAGAATCAATGCAGATATGAAGAAAATTAACTCTACAGGGAAGGTGAGACATACTTGTTTATCATTTCATAGGTATGTGGTTTAATTATGTAGATTCTCACAAGTCCCTAAAGCTAGCAAGTATTCAGAAACTCCAATTGCCAATACAGAATACTCTCCACATGGCAGCAATGAAAAATATAACTTTTCTTCATCTATACCCATGGGATAAATATAGTCATCACTCTACTATTGTAAGCATCTTTTATCTATATGGATCATACAAAACATTATATAACAGCTTAACATTGGCCAAATTGCCAAATAAAGCACTGACATGAATTTAACACATTTTTCAATGGGTTACTAGTTTGTTAACTAAAGTACAGCAGTGCTAAGAAAAGAGCACTATAAAAAGAAAAAAAAACCCAAACCCAACTTTACAATAATCATTCTTATATTACTACCCCTCATTTTATACAAACTATTTTATCCATCATTTACATTGCACAGAGAATAAAGTAGACCCTGCTGGGTACTACAAGGCTGTAATTTCATAAAGGAGTTCTTATGGTGCCTAACAGCAGGAGACAAGCTTGAGTGGTTTATTAAAGTCATAGAAGCTATAGCACTGAATTCTCAGAGGTAAATTCAGTCTCCTTGTAGCCTAGTTCTGATTTTTTTCCTCAGCAGAGACCATTAATTCTCCAGAATTGTGTCAAATTACATATCACAGGCTTGTAGAAAAATAAATTTGAGCGAATATAGCTTTTTAAAGGAAAGAGCAAAACAACTTGCTTCTCTTAACACATTGTACTAACACTGGATGAAAACCCTGAAGCTATAAGTCCAATCACTCTACTGAACTATTCAGCTTCCAGGTAAAGAATTCACAGTTCATCTTCATTTATTTATTCAAAACAGCAAGCTGACCTGCTGCTCGGACTGTGAAGTATTTGAAGGGGAGTCTCTCCCAGCAGCATCTGCATCATCTGCCTCCTCATCAGAAATCTTGAACTCCAGGTCTTCTGTATAACGCTTTCTCTTAACCTGCCTGCTAGAACGTCTCTTCTAAAAGAAAAAAAATAATAAAAAACTAAAAATTACTGACATTCTTCATATGTGTTGAAAGCAAGGAGAGGGATGGCACATGCTGCGAGTGATTTTGACCAATCATGATTTAAAAATTCAAAGTTCTTGTTCTTGGTGTGAATTTAAATAGTTGGAAACTTTATTAAAAATATAGGTTGAACACCCAGGAAAATAGTATTACTTTTGTGATAACAGCTGAAATTTACACAGGACTTTAAGGTTTCAAAGCACACATACACACATATATATGTATATATTTATACTTATATATAAAATCTAATTTGAGTTTCACAGCAGCCCACAGGGTAAATAATTCATGTATTCTCCCCATTTTAAAGACAAGAAAACAGCTTGAGAGTTGTTCAGTGTATTGCTCAGCATCAAACACCTCATAAGTACCTATAGCAGGGATTTAAACCCAGGTTTTTTTGACTTTAAGTCTAACACTTCTTTTCAAACTCCAATCTAGCATACGTGAGAGAAAATGAGAGTTTGCAAGGCATGTGATGAAGAAAATCATCTGAGAAAACTTGAACTACAAATAATTGCACAGAGTTTTGAATTGCTGCCATATTCTTCTATAACAATATACTTCTAAGAATTTGTAAAGAATACAGAAAGTGGAAAGAACATAATAAGAAAACTGTCATTAATAACTTAGTACATTCTATACAAGAGTAAAAGGGAGTTTAAATGTGTTACATATTCACACCTCTTAAAATAGCCCTGAAAATTGGTAGGGAAAAATATTGGCTAGCTCATATTTAAAAAGGAATGATACTGAAACAGATACTAAATCTCATCCATATTCATATAGTAAATAACTATATCTCTGACTTCATATCCATTAAATTCACAGACTGTTTTTCCATTGGAATGACAATTCTTCAACATAGCACTTTCAGAGTGGAACAAAGTCTAGATCTGGATATAATGGAGCAGACCCTCTAGATCTAATTTATTGTATTATAATTTACATACATCCAAACAAGATTAAGCTGCATTTTTATAGTCAGAGATAGGTTGATTATAAGAATCAGATGTAGAGAGTTGGATGCTAATAACATACTGCAGCCTTGCTGGGGTTCCATACTATGTGACCTGTATCAACTGTATATTTTTACTATAGTATCTAAATCTCCTGTAATGGGGTTCCAGAATTGGTTTATACTGAATTAAATTTCATAATAATATTGTAACTCCTCAGGGAAATTAAGAAATCTTTTTTTTCTAACAAGTTTGTAGTTCAGGATCACTTGTTAAGTAAAAATTACTCCTTATAAAAACTTTGTGAAGTAAATTATATTTACCCCCACAAATTCTCAAATGAACATATAATAACTTATCCAAAGCCAATCAGAAGATCAATCACGAAGAGAGAAGTGGAACTCAAGTCCCAGGGCCCACATATTGTAGCATGGTATAATGCTTCTGTAATTTTTAGTTATGTATGTAAGGCATTTATCTGAGGTACCAAGTTTACTTTTATCAGATTCCCAATATGAATTGATTCTTTATCAATTAAAATTTGTGACATGTCTGCACTCAACTAATTTTTTGTTCTGTCCCTATCACAAACTGATTTTGTAGGTTAGAATGAAATATAAGAATCTGTTTGTTTTTTGACAACCACACCACAGTGAAATGCTTCAGTTTCATTAGCAACAGAAGGCTCACTCTGTAGAACTGTATTTTAAATGCTTTTAAAAGGTTAGCAGGTACAATGGTCCTGCTGAAGGAAATAACTAATTGGTTTCCATTATCTCACTACTGTACCTTTCTGTGGTACCTTCTTCTGAACTAGATAGCACTATCTGCAATTTACAAACATTTAAAAATCACAGTCACAGAATTCAAGAAGTTTAACTTCTACCCTGCATGCATATGTTACAGGAAGAACCATGGTAAACAACTTTGTAGCATCACTTCCTGAACAGCATATATGAAGAAAAAGTACTTCCTTGAAAATAGAGCTGTCTTTGTATAGTTATTTTTTTTACTGTTACATATTCTATAACTGATTAAAATACCAACTCAAAGGTATGCTTTAAAAAGCATTTAGGGTATTACCTTCAAAAAAAAAAAACTTGGTCATCTGTAACCTATAAACAACAGTTCTATAAAATTTAATGATAATTCTTCTTAGTAAACTGATATTTGTGAGAAAATTCAGAGAGTTAGCTATGAATTTTAAAGAAATCTTCTTACTGTTTTATAAAATGTTGTACAAGTCCTAATTAAAGTGAGCATGATTTGGAAAACAGCCAAATACATAAAATTGGAATCATCCTTTCACCACAATTTCTCTAGTAAATTTCATTAATCTACTAACTTTGTCAACATCTTTACTGTTGTTGTACATAACAATAAAAAGAAAGCATATAATTATCCTAAATGAATAATACCATCACTAGGCCAGCTATATTTAATTTAGCTTTTTCAGATCACTTTAAAGAATATAATTTTGTAAGGTCACAGATAACGGGTAGCTTTGCTAAAGGAAAAAAAAAGTATCTACAACTCTGGAATGCATTTGTATCTTTCAAGTATTTTATTTCAAACCTCCAAGAGAAAAAAACAAAACCAAAAATGAAAGCGAATATTCATTGAGAATCTACTATGTGATAATGAAAAGTCACTCAAGCCTCTGGGGGTAGGTTTCCTATTGCAGTAATGCTCCCTGATAACTACTCCTTGATAACCATGATGTCACACAAGATACATTCCAGGGCATCCCGGTAGAGCATATTGGCATGATTCCAAGGAACCTAAAAAGGAAATGATTTCTAGCTGTTATGTACTGAACTGAGTATCACGCTTAGCCTCATCAGTGAAGGTGATGTACCCTGTTTGAGAGAACTAAAGTTTCTCATATTTACTTCAAGGACAGTTTTGCAAGTGATATGTACATTATTTCCCAAGAAATAAATGAATATAACTTGGGAAAAAGTATGCTGAATCAACTGTCTAGAAAACAGAAGTCTACTAGTTCATGGAAGGCCTGCCATCACACAAAGATGCTTCACTCTGATCCAGGGAAGTGAACAGAAGCTCCTAAGCCAAGCACAAATGGCTCTATACTTAAAATTTTCATACTGTGAAAAGAATATTTCACAAAACTTTAGGAAAGTTAACTAATATGGTACATTGTAGTTTTTAAAAGAACTTTTGCCAAAAAACACAAGCAACTTTTCTAAACCTTTAGATCAAATTTTAATGTTAAGAATAAGCAGGGAAAGCACTCAGAAACTCTCAAAAGGAACTTTTAAATTTATTCCAGTGTTTTTTAAAAAAACTTTTTTACAATTGTCTAGGTCATGAAAGAATTAGGGCTGAGATTCTATACATGATCCCTGAGGTCTTTTTTCTAGGCTTAAGTCCTATGATTCTATGGCAAAAGCTACAAAATTCTAGTCAGGAGTGAGTGTATCACTCATATACACTCCATTCATCCTTGGTCTCTCTGACTTTCACCTCTCTGGAAATAATGTCCCAGCTAAAAATAGAGACATCTTAAAAGCATCTCTTTAACGAAGATGGAAGGAGAGTTTCTGTTGTGCCTTATAGCTATCTGAAGTTACCGAAAATTAATCAACACTTAGGCATCAGAATAATAGTCTTACCTGGACACCTGGATCATCATCTTCTTCAGGAGGAGGTGATGGTGGTGGAGTTCTTTCTAAGTCTGAGTTTTCAGAACCTTCCGTTTTTCCCTTGTTAACCTTTTTCTTCAAAGCACTTGCTTCAGAATCTGGTTTCTTATTACTAGAATTCAAAGTACAGTTGCCTAGTCAGTGTTGGGTTTTGTTTTTTGGGTTTTTTTTTTAAGTTTCTCCCATGGATACATGCCTCATCTTTCCCAGATTAATATCTCCCAAACTATCAACCATAATAAAATAATGCATTATTTTTATTTTTTGTAAGGAGGTATCATACGATTAAGTTCTTGTGGCAAAACTCTATTTTTTGATGAACATTGTAAATATTTGCCCTAATTTAAAAAAAAAAGAGTCATACACACAAAAAAAGAAAGAACAAACCTCTACACAATGCATATCCTTTATATTTGCTCACCAAGACAAAGCAAAATACAAGCCAAAACTCTAACTCATTCTGAGAAATCATATAAAACACCTCCGTGTTATCCTGGCTATATATGCTCGATATACTGTGGCATGGAGCCATTCATTAAGAAATAATTTTACTATCAAGTTTTTAAGGTGTTAGAACACCTTTTTTTTAATGGTGAGGAAGGAAAATGGAATGTGATTATCTTCTTCCCTCGCCTTTTGCAGTTGGCTTTAAATACTGCTATTATTTAGATACTCCATTTGATCAATGCTTTGAAATACATTTATAGTATATTATTTGATTTGTCAAATGGCATAACATTAAAATGTAAGAACTACTACCGGTTTTATTACTTTTTTTTACCAGATATTTCACCTCTTGAAATAATTTTATCAATTATTTTTGTTTGTATCAACGTTTTTTTTGTTTTATTTTTTCTTGATGCTGAAACAGTATGCTAGTTCATTGGCTTATATTATCTTTAAGGTAGCATATTATTTTTAAAAGCCAGGTTATTGACAAGATATGCAGCAAAACAAACATAACTTAAAGTAGAGGTCCCACTGTATGTTTAGATTAAAGACTAACAGGATTTAAATATTATATAGATCATCAAACATAAGAATGGATTTTAAGAAAAAATAATGAGATAAAATTTGTTTATCAGCCACTAGAGCAACAATTCTGTCTGCTCTACTTGTTAACTCTTTTTTAAGGTAAATTTGGTTCTATCATTCAACTTCAGTTTCTAGTCTGGCACCAAGACTTCCTAACGTCAGCTATCATTTATGAGAAAATATTTACAAGAATCTATACTGAGTAGCAATTACTTTACATCATTACTATACTGCCCAGGAATCAGAATGGTTTTGAAAATGAAAAATTCTCCTTTCAGTCACCCTCGAAAAGTTTCTATTCACTGAAATTTGTAGTTTCACAGAAAAGGATGCTGACTAAATGCACTAAACTGCAATTTTCAACCTCATGGCCCTTAAAAGAAGGCAGAGAGTTCTCTGAATTTTTTTGAAGTTAAGCTCTTATCAAATAAAACTTGATTTCTCAAATTATTGCTAATATAACCACACATACCATCATACATAGTAATATATATGGTTTGCTATCTTTTGGATGACTACAGTAAATGCTGTAAACTCAAAAGTAATTATTTGAAAAATAATGGTTCCAAGTTTTTTTCTCCCCTAAAAAAACACTAATAAACCTTCAAGCAAAAGGAAATAATGGCACTCTAACTTAAAACTCAGGGGCACAGCAAAAGACAGTTTAGCTCCAAAAAGATCTTTCAAATTATGACAATTCTTTAAAAAGTTTAATTCCCTGAAAGATCCACATAAAGCATAACATTTTTTTTTTAAAAATAAGAAAATCCATACAACAGTTCCTCTTCCAACTGTCCTAGTGTTTACGCTACACATGGACAGAAGTCTCCCCTACTATGAGGCTCCATTTCCAGCATTTATTTCCGCTCTAACTGCCACAAATTATACAATACTACAGCTGAACACTGGGCCCCTTTCCTTTCATCTGCACGCCAAGAGCAATCAGATTACCCTGGTAACCAGTGGTCACATGATCAGCACCTGCTCTTTTGGCTGGATGCCACTGACTAAAGCCATCTGCTTCCCTCAATCAGCTTTCAAACATTCTCAACACCTGCGCTGCAGTGTTTTGTGGTTTCTTTTATCAAATCAGTGCAAAACTGCTTCCAAAACTTTACATATTTCTCAAATTTGTTTAAATCAAAGGTAAGCCTGTCAAAGAGTTGAACCACTGCCAGGTAAAGTAAGTTGACAGCCTAGTGCTTTTCACTGGTGACCTCTATAAAGCAGAGCAAAGCACACAATTTAATTTAGTAGTAGTTACTGCGCCCTGGTGCACTATCACATATGAGTAACAGGCTTAATGTCTTGAAGAATAGCACAGACCAAGTTTGATAAAATATCAATTTGCTGAAGGCAGAAAAGTGCTAATGATTCTTCACCTTCCTGAGAATGCTCCATGGAACCTCCATGACTGTTCAAGTCATGTAACATCTCTCCAAGTGCTTATCACATATGAAAATTCAGACAAAGAGCACGCAGCCAAGTGGGGTACTGATGCTGGATCTGACTACCGAAAAATTTCTAAACTCATTAGCCCTTGCCTTATTGACGTTGTACAGAGACTGAGCTCAACATGTTCATCCTTGCATCTTCTCATAACATTAGTCAGAATACAGTCATCCTGCAGATGCTAGAGCTTTTCACTAGAAGTATATGTGATATATATATGCTCACGCGTGGGCGCGTGTATGTATATACACACACACACACACACACACACACACACACACAGTTCAGTTATAGTGAGCAAACCAGGGTTTCAAGCTCAATCCTTGATATGATATAAAGCAGATCACCTTATGTCTCTGGGTCTTGATTTCCTTATTTGTAAAATGAAGGAATTAGACTAAATCATGACTGAGGTCTCTTTCTAGCTCCAAAAGTATGACGAACCAACTAAAACCACACATTCCAGAAAATATGCTTCACATTCAGGATCATGAGCATCCAAATTCTTGGCAGAATGTAGGGAAAAATGTTTTACACTCACATATAATAATTAGCAATTCTATATAGTTTAGGTTTCACATTTGTTAGTTCAAGTTTTTACTTTTTACAAGTATTTACACAAATAAAATTCCTAACAGTAACAAGACTGCATCTGATGGTTTGGGGAATGAATTTCATAGATAATAATTAGCAATTCTATATAGTTTAGGTTTCACATTTGTTAGTTCAAGTTTTTACTTTTTACAAGTATTTACACAAATAAAATTCCTAACAGTAACAAGACTGCATCTGATGGTTTGGGGAATGAATTTCATAGCTTTGTCATCAGCAATTGTACTCAGTTCACTTGTTCTACTCAACTCCTCAAATTTAAGCATTAGAACTAGAAAGCAAATTCTGTATAAACTTATATAACCAACCAAAACCACACACTAGAAAATGTACACATTTCCAAATCCACATTCAAGACTGAAACAGTCCAAATTTTTTTAACCAAAATTTTACACATTTGGATGACAACTTGTTAGGTTCAGTGTTTGTAGTTTTAAGGTTATAACATTCAGGCTATTCCATTATCTTTATTATGTAAAGATTAAAATAAGCATGACTACAAAGAAGAAAACTTTTCCAAATATGTTTGCAATGAGTTCAGAGAAGTTATAGCATATACTCTAAAAAAACTATACTGAGATGTTCAGTGTTATACACACAGGGGTTGATACTCTCACTTCCAACTACATCAGTGTTCACCACTAATTCTTTGACAACTGTCTATCTACCTGGATGAGAGTCTGCAAGCATGACTGAACAAGAGTTTCCACTTCAAGAAAAGTTAGTTTGTTTTAGTCCTTCTCAATGGTGTTAAAATTGCTATGGAATAGTAAGAAAGCACCACATAAAAGTATATGGATTTATAATGACATATATGTAATTGAGATCTAGAAAGAATGGTACAATTCTAAAATAGAATAAATCATGGCCATTTTCCAAGATTTCACAAAAATTCTCACCTAAAAATCTCTCTCTCTCTCCCTCTCTTTCTCCCCCCCACCCCACCCCCATGCTTCATCCATCCCTTTATCTCCTGTTACTCTTGGTTCTGGAAGAGGTGAGCTTATTTTACCTCTGAAAAAAAATATTTTCAAAGTACCCCATTATAGGTTTTGAGTCCCACTGCTTTTTCATGTATAAAGTGAAAAACAACATGATTTACTTGAACACCAAAAGAAAGTATCTTTTACACACTAGTATAAACTTTTTAAATACTTGTGGATAAATTGGATGGGAGAGAATATAAAGCCAATATAGGTGATAATTCAGGTCCATAATAAGAGAGTAACCTTCAAATTTTTATAGTTCACATCCTCAAAAAGTGAGCAAAGCATATATATTTTAATTATTATCCTTTTGGAATCACTTTACTTCCTTTAGTCTGAACTCCATCTTCAAAACCAATTTTTTATTACCCAACTCACATAGTCCATTTCAAACATATATATATATATACATACACCTACACATATACACACATATATATATACACACACATATGTGTATATGTATGTATAGAGATATGTGAACACAACAATAATTCAAATGAAACCATAAATTTTATCTTAGGATTAATTTCCTAGTCTACCAACAAATTAGTAATCTACTTTCAAGTTATTTGTCTGGGAGACAGCAATGCTTAGCTGTGAACAAGTGGTAGGTGTTACTACATCTCTTACAAAAGTATCTAAGATGCTAACCTACATTGCTCCTGTAGACTCCTTAGTGAACAACCAATACTCAGTTTTAAGGAAGACACATGGGAAATCCATTTTGTTAAAATATCTGTATTTTATAAGAAACATGGAGATAGTGCATTTCATAATTCTATATCTCTGTTCATAATTGTATATTTCTATTTAAAGATTCATTCATACTTAGGGTCATTTTAGTCCTCCTCTTCAAGAAATGAAATGTACACTTGCACATTGGTTGGAATTAACCTATGTTACCATATTAGCTTCTATATGGTTTTGCTTCTTACCATGAAACCTCCTGTAACTTCATTATGATTTATATCTATTGAAAAATATAATTAGAATGAAATTAGAGTTTTCATTTAGTTGGTCTCTAACATTATTTTAGATAATTTTTAAAATGTGCCACATGACTCCTTACCACCACACACAATTTCATTTTGTAAGCCAGAGAAGTATCATGAGTAGAATTGTGAAATTTGCTTAAAACATAGAACAAATAATTTCAACAACCA
The DNA here is from genome assembly GCF_028372415.1 of Notamacropus eugenii. Classification (NCBI taxonomy): domain Eukaryota; kingdom Metazoa; phylum Chordata; class Mammalia; order Diprotodontia; family Macropodidae; genus Notamacropus; species Notamacropus eugenii. Next base: position 280,035,294 of record NC_092875.1, on the reverse strand, counting down.
CTGCTTAATTTAATTGTTCCTCTTTGTTTTGACATTGACAGTCTGCTGTTTTAGCCCCATTTTCCCACACACTTATTAGGATACAATGAAACAATCTATCTCAGAACAAAATATCTTGAAGCATACTGTTCACAGCCAATATAGGCATTTTAGGAACCTATATGGAAGGAAGGAAGGAAGGAAGGAAGGAAGGAAGGAAGGAAGGAAGGAAGGAAGGAAGGAAGGAAGGAAGGAAGGAAGGAAGGAAGGAAGGAAGGAAGGAAGGAAGGAAGGAAGGAAATCACAGGGCTGGGCAGGGCAGAGGTGTTAAGAGATTATCAGCAATGTTCAGGTTGAGAGCTGTGACAGCCTTCACCTTAGCCTCTAGGTTGAAAGGATAGTTTGTGGATATGAAGAAAGAGTGGGAGGGCCTGAGTGCTAGAATATAGTAGATCAGGAATATCTATATGATATTTTGGTACTTTTTTAATATAACCCTACACATACCCCAACCTACTGAAATTTGTTTTAATGTCCAAGTAAAGAAATCCACCTCTGTATTTAGCTTTTAATTTATTATCCACAGATTTGAGTTTAAACTTTTGTGTGATTCTGAGATCCTGTCCTAAGGACTGCTGGGGGGGCTGGCCAGTTCTTTAAAGGGAATACTGGCAAATCATAGAAAAAGAAGTTATAGTAGGAAGCTGATAGAAAAGTCTAATCATTCTCTTGTTTAACACTAAATTCTCTGCACCAGAAATTGTCCCTCTTGTCATGGTCAAAAATTGAAATTGAAAATCCAAATTCAATAAATTTAATGGATCATATTAAGAGTTGCCACAAGTAATAAGGTGGCAAAATATCTAACAAAATGATACAATCAGATCAATTCAACACAAAACTCTCATTAACATATCAGCATATCTGTCCATATAGCAGTGACTAACACTAAAAGGATCATAGATTGTTCAAACTGTACCTTTTAGCAACACCTTTCAATAACACTTTCATAGTGCACTTCAACAAGTGCTACACTGTGAGATAACTATTTGGCTAATCATATTCACATTCCTGCTGGGTACACAACCAAAACAATACTAACTTAACATGTTCCCATCTATGCACACCACAGGTCTTGACCCATCAAATGAAACAACCAAAGCTAACTCTGGCAATTCCAAACCCTGCAATCTATATCCCAGTTAAACTGAATACTTATCTTAGAAATAAGCTGTTCTTCCTAGTCGGCTAGGTAGAACTACAAATTAGTCAAACCATACTACAAACTTTGGCTGGGTGCTTTTAAGCAGAGGGAGTAGAATACTGAGCATATGGTTAAACCTAAGAAAGACCACCACCTACTCCAACAGGAGGGGCTGAACTCCCATGAAATTAGATTAGTTCCCACAGAAGACAGGACCACACACAGAAACAGTGTTCTGATGGAAAGTCCACTCTCCCTTTTTCCCTTCCTTTTTCTCTGACAAGGGTGCATGCTTTGTTAGTTCACATTGCTAGTCTTAGGGAAGGGAAAGGATCCAAACTATATGGGCTTTGACATAAGAATAAAAATAATGGCTGACATGCTTGCATACTAGCAGGGTCCATTTAAATACCTTCCAATAACATTTCAAGAATTAAAAAAAAGCTTTACACAATAAATGTTAAAAACAAAAACAAAAAGACCTTTGCATCTATGCAGAGCTTTATACCTTTCAAAAGACCTTCATTCATATTTCTATATAGATATGTAAAAAAAATCTTCATTTTGCTTTTTTCTAATCCTACATTCCAACTCATTATAACGATTCACATACCCTGTCCCATAATCCCACTTGAGTAAAACTTCAAAAACAATGTTTCTCCCACAGCCATTCTTTTGTAATTCATTGTAAAGTTACTGTCAGACTCATCTCTCAAGTCTTACTGTAGGTGGTAGAAGAACTTGAAATTAAGATCCATTTGTACCTTTTCCTTTTAAATAACCCAAGGGGCCATAGGCCACAATTCTGAAATTCTACTATAGCTCAATGGATTGGCACAAACTGAACACAAAAATAGGCCCACTGCCCCCAATCACCTGAGGCTGGCGGAATGAGAGGCAGTAAGGCTTGCTGTTAAGTTGCAGAATTGCTTCCTCTGACCACTACAAATTGAACCATGCGGTATAGGAGATGCTATGATTTAGACTTAAAACAACAACAACGATGACAACAAAACAACCTGCTTTTTTCTCTTCTTTGCTTGGCTGATCTTAAATGTATCAGGTAGGAAAGGGGTAAAATTTAAAAAGTTCAAAGTATATTCATATGTGTGTGTATGTGTATAAATATGCATGTATTATATATATATCTGCTCATATATACATATATATACACATACATCTATACATATGCATGTATATACATATATGCATGTAGATACATACACATAATACACGCACCCAAAATAATTAAGTAGATACTTACCTCAAGCATCTCATTGGCTATGGAAAGGACCCATGATTATCCTGTTGGAAAAGACAAGTTGGGATGGAGAGCTTCCATGTGGACATGGTCACAAGATCCTTCCTGTTGAGAGCTTGCCAAGGTCAACAGGCAAAGGCAAACTGCTCCCAAACCCAATTTTCAGTTTGGATCTCATGACAAATAAGAGACCAAGCAACATAAGGCCAACATAAAAGAATGTGGAGAGTCAAGGGATGCTTTCCTTCACTGGTTTTTTTCTTTCCTATTACTTGGCATACAGGGCTGCTTAAATCTAAAGTTTTCTTTCTCAGCCACACTTTCTATAGAACTTACTCCTTGATGGATGCACCTAGAACACTTACTTATATAATGCAGCCTGGCAAACTGCCTGCGGCCCTAGGTGAATAACAATTTCTAGCATGCGAGTAGTTTTCTAAAAAAAAAAAAACAAAAAAAAACTGGCTTAATTAATTTATGACTTATTTAGCTTACAGTTAAGAGGGGCTGAAAAGCTGGATTTTCTATATTTATTTGTAAAGCTTACAAATAAATTTACAAACAGGTTTGATTTTATATCTCATCTCTACTAAGTGACATCAAAATATAGTAGCACACTCTGGAGAATGTATTAATGTGCCATTACAGATCATCTTTGAGCTTACTGGCAGAATATAATACACTCAGGTGAATATATGGACAGATTACAAATTAGCAAATATTTACAGAGAACTCGGACATCCTTAGAAGAAAAATGCTGTATAAATCCTTTAGTTTTTCAAAGATCCATTGGTTTGCCAGTCAAGGTAATTCCTCCACCAACACAGATCACAATCTCCCTATGACTTTAGGGATGACCTTCAAAAGTTGCTGTAATTTTTAAAAAATGGAAATCAACACACTATCACTACCAACCTGATAATATAATGACACTCTCAGAATATAACAAGCTTGGCCCTTAAACAGTGAATAGAACCACTTCTGGTCACTTAGCTGCCTTTCCAGCTTGGTGGAAACTTTCAGAACACATATTCCACCAGTACAGCCTTTGGGAATTCAAGATTACTTCCACATCAAGAAGAGACACTAGAGAAGGACTACATAAAAACTAAGTACTTCATTTAATAGTGCTAAGAGTAGTATAAATTGGGCAAAGTGTTATTTACAGGCTTTTTTTCCCAGAATCATAAAGTTTTTTTATATTATATCTTTCTCATCTAAACCACAAATGATATTTTGAGTTTGGTTTTTGGTAGGAAAGACCAGGATGGAGGGAGGCATTGGCAACTATTTGAAGTGTAAACATTTTCCAAAGTTTCAGTAGGCAAAAAAAAAAATCTTTCATCAGTTTCCCATTTCCAATCCATTAGAAAACTATATATAAAATACTTATTAAATCTATCTAGCTATAAAATGCACAAATTCCTTCAAGAATTGAGGAAAATACTTTGAATTTTTTCTTATAATTTAAAGGAATACTCACATTTATTTAAAAGTATGTGCACTAAAAATAAAGAATACACCAGCAGTTCTCATTACACAGGTTTGCAAATCTTGGGGTCATCTTTCACTCTCCTTCGCCCAAATATGTATTAAATTAGCTGCCAAATCTTGTTCTTTCTACCTTCATGATTCTTAAATCCATCCCCTTTTCTCCACTTAAAAGGCCTTCACCCTAGCTCAGGCACTCCTAACTTCTTTCTTAGACTACTGAAATAGCCTCTTAGTATACTTACTAGGTCTCTCTGCTTTGAGACTCTCCCCTCTCCAATCCATTTTCCACACATCTGTCAAAAGTGACATTCTTAAAGTACAAGTCTGATCATGTCACTCCCTTCTTCAACAAATTCCAATGACTCCCTATTACTCTAAGATCAAATGTGAATTCTTCTGACTGTCATTTAAATCCCTTCACAATCTAACTCTAACTTAACTTTCCAGGATACTTCCCTTTCTACATTCACTCTTTGGTCCAGCCAAAGGAACCTTCTTGCTGTTCCTTACATGGCATTCTATCTTCAGTCTCTATACTATAGACATAGGCAGTCCTCCATAACACCACACCACCATTGCTACCATCTCCCAACTTGGAATTCATTCCCTTCCTCAATTCTTTCTTTTCAAATTCCTCAACTCCTTTAAAACTCAGGTCAACAGGTGGACTTCTGAAAAACCTGAAGAAAAGACTTCTGTGAACTGATGCCGAGTGAAGTGAGTTAGAGAACGTTGTCACAAGAACAGTAACATGATGACTAACTTGGAAAGACTTAGCTCTTCTTAGCAATACAATGATCTAAGACATTAGACTAAATCTAAGACAAAAGACTCAGAATTGAAAATGCTATCCATATTCAGTGAAAAAAATATGGAGTCTGAATGCAGATCAAAGCATATTATTTTCTCTCTTTCTCATGGTTTTTTCCCTTTTGTTCTGATTCTTCTTTCACAATATGACTGATGTGGAAATACATTTAATATGATTGTAAGTGTATAGCTGATATCAGACTGCTTGCCTTCTTGGGGAGGGGGCAGGGGAAGGTGGGGAAAAAATGTGGAACTCAAAATCTTACAAAAGTGAATGTTGAATACTATCTTTACATGTATTTGGAAAAAAATTAAATTCTATTATGTGGAAAAAAAGAAAACAAACAAAAAACTCAGCTCACCCACCTTGATGGAGCCTATTCTGATCTCTACAATTTAAAAATGTGACTCCATAAAAATCTTACTCCACTGCCTCATAAGAGCATGGTGGTGATTCTGACTTCTCAAAGATCATATTAACAGAGAAAAGGCTCTGACAAGTTCTAGCAGGTGGGAAAGGAACTGAAGAGAATATATGCTGACTAATGATCATTCTAACTAAGTTCAGAGAGGCTCATAATCAGGGATCCTACAGGTTGATGACTTTTTTTTCTTTTTTTGGCCATAGCACCTCTCTAAGACTATCTACTAAATCACAGAGAGGATTTCATCTGTCAATGGAAGGTGTATTCAAACTGATGACATGATTACAGAATCTTAAGGTAATGAAGTACAATTCCAATCAAATATGGAACTTTTCACATTCTTCTCACCTTAAAGAGGTAAAAAAAAAATTCAAAGACCTTGCTTGCTTTCTGCAGCCTTTCCTACAGAATCTGGGCAGCTTAGCTTAAAATAAAAAATGCAAGATGAAACTGAGAACATGGGCTTAGATATAATTACTGAGAAAAAAATGCACCCTCCTAACTCTAAATAGGTATTTCTCCACATAAACTACACATAATCAGGCTCAATCTAGTCACATCATAGCCATTCCTTTGATAATGACAGAGACTAGATGAGTGTGTATAGATATCACCATTCTTATAAAGCCACTATCTATCTCACGTCCTACTAATTGAAGACCACTAATTTAGGAAATCTCAAAAATGACACTTTGAAATAAAGAATTTCTTAAGAGAAAGATTTAAGTATTCATAAAGCATTTATCATTTTATGTCTTTATAGTCCCTTTATTCTAGGCATCTGCAGGAAAATTATTTTCTGTACAAACAAATTCATTAAGTTAACTTATTCACGAATGGAAATAGCTGGTATCGCATAGCATTTTGAAAAACAAAATTGCCACTGCTCTAATTCAATGCTTAAAAGCAAACTACAATGACAATTCAACATGAGTACTAACATAACCCAAACCCCCTATTACCTTCATCACCGCATATTCAATTTACATAATTATTCTGCTATGCTATTCAGAATTCACATTTGGTTGTACACATTCTGGTTATCCCTTCTTCGGGGATGTTATTTCCTTCCTAGATATAATAACACAGTAGCAAGAATATACTGCAACAGATTCAATTTATCTGACCAGTAGAAACACCACTCAACAGATGAATGGTTTAGTTTGTTGATTTGCTTAAAATCTTCATTTAGTTACCATGTTACTGGATAGTCCTTCCCATCTTCAGCATTACTAAGGACAAGCAAGTCTCCCAGGAATTATTCTCTACCAACATACTTTCCTCATTAAGTGAGTAGGTGTTTCTAAAAGTTTATGACCACCAGAGCCAACTCAGGTAAGTGTGTACTGAAAAAAGCAAACAAACAAAAGAACAAAAAAACCTGACTCTGTGCCCACACTGGATTTACAAAGGTAAATCCTATTGGGCCAACAGTAGATCATTTCACTTAACAATGAAAAAGCCTGGAGATCTCCGGACTGGTATTTCATTCAGTTACTCATTCACTTTTTAGGGCAAAAGAATATCTACCACTTATTACAATCACTGACTATAAGACAAGGAAAGCCATTATAATCCATCAGAAAAGTATCAATACTACCTAGAATGAACCAAACATGTCCTCTTCTTCCTGACATAAAACTCCAGAACTACACATAAATTAGATTTCCAATGATTACTAGCCATCAACATTTAATTTTCACATTGGTAGTAACTTTTCTTAGAATTTACAGTGGATTTCATGCCTTTTGAATGGGAAAAGAACAAGTTATATACTTGGCAAAAATCCCTAAATATTAGGTCTATTATATACTGGATCAAGGGATTGAGGAGTATCTCCTCAGTGACTGAAACTTGATTCCAAAACCCCCAAAACAATCCTAGCAAACCAAGATTATTTTCTATGGTAACCATTAATATCTGCCACCAGACTGTTCTTCAGATCATATAACACAGATGAGCACAGTAAGTTAGTATAACCTCACTTCTTAAAACAAAGGACATGAAATAGGCAGAAAGTAGGAGTGTTGAATAGTTTCAGAGGAAATGATGAAATATGCACGGATTTATTGCCCTGACTAGTTGAACACTTGTAAGGTATCTTGACAGAAGTCTCAGCTATTTGGTAATGCATTTTCTAAATATCAGGTGGAAAGGCCAAAGATTAGACCTGTGATTATAGGGAGCTTCCAGGTGAGGAAACTCTCTTACCAAGACAGGCTACAATCTTCCTAGAAATGTAGCCCTAGAAAGTTACCTATAGCAGGGGTCAAACTCTCATTCCAGAAACCAGATTAAAATGTAATTGAGAAATGTTTAATAAAATAAATAGAAATACAATGCAACACAGAAAATGCTAACATGTGGTTTTCTAAGTCACTATGTAGCCAGCAGGGACCAATTTCTATTTGAATTTGACACCATAGGCCTAAGACAACTGCAAAGCTAAGTGAGTTGCCCAGGGCCACACAGTCAGTACGTGTCTGAAATGGGTCTTGAATCCAGGTCTTTCTGTCTCTGAAGTCAGTTCTTTCTCTACTATGCAGTGTTGCTTCTCAAATGAGGTATGGCTATTCTAAAATATAGACTGAACATTTAATGTCACAGGATATAGAAACAAAGACAAATATTACCTACTTGAATGAACAATTTCTTAAATGCAATTCATTCGTACTGGCAAAACAAATTTGCCATTAAAAAGTGGTTTAGTTTTAAGTTTATTTCAAACTGTAACAGTGGAGGGGTTACCCTTACTGATGAGATGCATTCAAGTGTCAAAGCCCTTTCCATAATCGTACATTTGAGGCTTGCTTTTTAGCTGAGAAACATTTCAGATATTTCACACAATTATTTAGTCATGCTTTATAAATAGTCAATTTATCCCATTTACCAAGAATTGTTAGCCAGGAGACTCATTTTGTCTATCTGTACCTAAACTCCCAGACAATCCAGAAATGAAAGCCTTTTTTGGGGGGGGGTTGGGGGTGGGGAAGGAAACAGCAGGGGAAGCATGCAAAGCTGATTTGTTAATATCAACTTTTTAAAGTGGAGTTTGCAAACAGATCCAGATTAACAAAGACTGGCCATATTTCCATCTGGAAGCTATATTTTCTAACACTAGCCACATCCTGAAAAATAGATTCAGATGTTTGGAACAGGTTCAGAACAGTTGTAAGAAATGTTCAGTACAAATGAAAAAATTAGTCGTCAATGTCTTTTCCTCTCAGCTTTCCTTATTGAGTGAGTATTTATACCCAAAAAATTTAAGGCAGGACCTGGGATGGTGGTCTTTAGAACCTTCAATGTACGCTATTCTTGAGCACATACAGTATAGATAACTGCTATTTGATTTCTCCCACATCGCCCACTAGGATTTCAACTTTGCCCCCGAAAGGCTTACTCTGCCAAGTGGAGATAATTAATTCTCCTGTTCCAACTACTAGGAAACAGAGCTGAAAGGCTTAGTGAAATGTAGTGACCTTTCTTCTTCAATTCTCCTCTTTCCCACTACAAACTTGCATGATTGCCAAAAATAAGGTTTCTAGTCTCTGACTGCAAAAAAAAAAATAATGCTACTAACCTGGTTGCATTTTTTTATAGCATACATATTCCCTGCTATAACTACTCAGGAGGTAAATAAAAAGCTTAACCTTGAAATACAAAGGGGTTTCTAGTCCTTAAAATGTTCCAAATCAGCATTTCTGACTCATGGGGTTCTCCTAAGCACCAACAAGCCCTACAAATTATTATTACTGACAATAAAACCAAGGACAACTCTCACTTAAGGTTTTCAAGGTGCTTTCCTTCCCAACAAGCCTGTGAAGTAAATAGTGTTAAACTTCCATCATCCATGTAAGTATTCTCATTTTAATAATGAGGCAGAATAAAAACATATTAAAATATTGGTCTTCCATTTAACATACTCTGATTTTTAAAGTGACATTGTTTTTGTTTATTCCAGAAATGTATTTGATTCACAGTGATGTTCCCCCCTTCAACTTACCTTGTCTTTTTGTTAGACTTGGGTTTTGGTGTGGTATTTTTTGCTTTCTTTTCCTTTGGCTCTTTGGGGATCTTAGGGGTTTTCGGGGTCTTGGGTTCCTTAGGCTCCTTTTTCTCCTTGGGCTCCTTAGACTCCTTCGGATCTCTTCTTGCCTTCGGTTTTTTCTTTTTCTTTTTCTCTTCCTGGGACCCATCTACCGAGTTCCTGGCTATTTCCTGGCTGTCATTACCACCAGGGAAGTCATCTTGACCAAAACTTTTACTGGGATCCTCTGCAACAATGTGATTGTTTTTCTTTTTCTTCTTCTTTTGTTGCGGCTGTTGCTCCACAGATGGCAGATAATCATCACTCTTCACTAGTTGGGCCTTCGGTCCACTAACCTGAGTCATCTCCGGCACCGGTTTCTCTAGAAAGGGTTCCGATGGAGAATGCTGGAAGAGACAAACAAGAATAGAAATTAGTTTATGATAACCTTGAAAGGTGATAAGGAGTAGAAGGCACTAAAACAAATCGGCAAAGCTTCTCAATCAATTATCTATTCAAGCTAACCTCTACTATAATGATAGTCCATCAAAAATAATTTTGGATTTAAATATTTCTCCCATTCAAAAATTGTCTTCCATGATGATAACATGGTAGTACTTTGTTTAACTGAGAAAACAGAGAGGAAATTTACAACCATATAGTAAAATTAAGTAATTAATATAAGAAAGTTCATTTGATTAACGATAATTTTATGCACCTAAAAACAAAATTACTATGCAGTCATTAAAAACAGATGTCAAAAAATAAAGGTGCTATTTTATATTGACATTTAATCATATTTACTTACAAATGGCTTTTATAAGAAATGATGAAACCTTTGCTTATCCTTAAGTTTGACCAAAAATTATAAATTCACAGTAGGGTCCATTGATTTTATAAAGTCAAGGATCTCAGAGCAAGGATTTATCATCTACTTACCCCTACCCCACCCCATTCAAGAGTTTGTAATACAATAATGCAATATTCTGATCACTTTCAAACACTGGATCCCAACAACAAACCATTCTTACCATAATACAGATCATTTTTCTGACAACTCTTAATTAATCATCACTAAAGTAATATACCTACACAACAACAATGGGCTAAAGTTCAAGTATTTGTTGGGGTTTGGTTTTTTTTTTTTTAGTCACACTGAATTCTTTCTTCTTTCTTACCACTTACCCTGTGAAAACTTATCCAAGAAAGAATCAAATCCAACAGAGGATTCCTATGAGACACAGAAATCATTTTCTGTCTTTTTCATAATATCATAGGACCTTAGATTTAGAGTTAGAGAAATCACCTAGTCCAACCCTCTCATTTTACAGATGAAGCCAGTGAGATTGGTTGACTTGGTCTGTTCCTCAATATGAATCCAGCTCTTCCAACTTTTAATCCCAATTTTAACACTTTCCCTACACACTTAAAAATAAAGGAAAAGTTGTTGGTAGATACCCAGGTTTACTGGCTTATTTACAGAAAGGTTAGTGATTTTAATTAGGCAGGCCAAATCTGAAAACAGAGAATCACTAAAATTAGATCTGCAAAAGGTGATGCCTCAAAAAGTTTGCTTTTGTTAAGATTCCACCATTACAAATACAGTTGATGTAGTAGAAAGAGCAATAATAACCTGGGTGGGAGTGAGGAAAATCAGTTTCTAATTGCCAGAAAAACTACCTGTGTCACCATAACCTCTTGGTTTCTCTGTTTCCAAACCTATAAAATATGTTTATTCAGATTCCCCAAATCCTAAGATTAAGGTTTTCAATTCATAAATTTCCCTTCTTCATGTTTAGTTGTAACTGAAAGACATTGCATTGAATAATAGGAAACAAGAAAGAAACCCCAAAATGACAGAGAATAGAAAAATATGAGATTTGACTCATACTATGTGAGTTGATTTCTTCTTTGGAGGTATTCAGTTGAGGAGAGCCAAAACATACCTCCTCATGTTTCTCCTCCAAAGTTCTCTATTTCTGTGCACCATCAATACCCCAGCTAACCAGGTTTATAACACTGGAACCATCCTTTATTCATCCCTCTCCTTAATTCATCCCTCATACCTAATTAATCACCCAGTGCGTTGAGTCTGCCATTCTCTCCTCCTCTCCAATTCATTCTTCACAATTTCTAAAAACAATCTTATAAAGGTTGAGATTTGACCAGGACACTCGTCTAATCAAAAGCCTTCAATGGCTATCTGTTGTTGCTTTTAGGCTGAAATACAAATTCCTCAGCCTTCAACTTAAGACTCTCTAGATTCTGGCTTCTGACTACGTTTTTAGGTTCATTCTCTTCTACACAATATACATTCTTGCCCAGCTAGATACCTCCCAGAATTATCTATGCCTACCAAGTACTTTCTTTTTATTCCAGATTTTTAAAATTCTGTGTTGCTTCAAGAATCAGATCAGGTACCATCTACTTTATGAAGCCTTCTTTGATTCCCTCAGTTATTTAGGCACTTATCTGTGTACTGGTCATATCCCTCAGCAAATAAAAGCTCCTTGAGAGCAGAGATTTTTTTTTTGTATTTCCAACCCAGTGACTTACATGCTGCAGGTAATTCTTTACTATTACTTTAATTATATAATTTTCTTTCTTAAAAAATCTGTAATCTTACTATTCCTAATTGTTGAAAAGATAAGTACCAGCTGCTGAAAAATCAGAATTTCATTTTAAATATATTTAAAGAAATGCAATGTATTAATTTAACCCATCTAAAATAATTTATTTAATGACACAATTTTTAAAGCTCTGTTCTAATGAATAGATAAGATTATTTTGTTATTAACACACCTCCTGGAGCCTGTTACTGAAGTGCTTTAAAATAGTGCTATCTCTTAAGCAGATTGAACATTCTTATTCATGCTATTAATAGTGTGAAGATAAACTTCCACACTGCTACCAATGAAATGGTCAAGAATTCAGAACAGTGGAGGGAGCGGAGAGAGCAGAGTACAACAATATGTCTGAATTAGCATGAAATCAGATATTGGGAAGGGTCCTCAAAGATCATTTAATCCAACCTCCTCATTTTACTTATGAAGAAATGGAGGCACACACACAAAGGTTAGGCGATTTACCCTAGGTGACAAAGGTAAAGAGAAGTGTTATCAAGGTTTGACTCCAAATCTAGGGCCCTGTCCCCTAACTTATGCTGGTCTTACTATACTGTGTTTTTAGATTGTCTCTGCTATGTGATATTGCTCCCTAATATCAAAGCAAGGAACAATTCATGACTTACTGTAAAACACAGAACTATATAAAATATACTCTGTGTGTGTGTGTGTGCGCGCGCACTCGTACACAGAGACACACACAGACACTAAGGTTACTGTGGATACACCTCTTTTTAGGAAAATTAAGAAAAGTTACATGACTGAAAAGAGCAAAGAAGGAAGCCTATCAACATATACTAATGAAAATCTAGGATAGTGACTTATTTCCAGGTATTTGTACCTTTCTTTAAGCTGTGGAGCATCACCTCAGGTTACAGGATCTTAGTTCTTAAATGAGATATTTGGGTTTCCATTTATAAATAAGAAAAGGGGAGCATGCTATGGATTAAAACAAAAAAATCTAAAAATTATCTGTTTATTTAAACATACAAGGCATTTTATTTGCTTTCAAATAAATGAGACTATAACATAATGTCTTGTTACTCAATTTAATCTTCCACAAAATAAAGATTAAATACAAAATGTATATTAATCCTATTTGAGATGTAACACAATTATGTTTTGGTAGTATTTGAAATAAGGTGAAAAAGGTGCTCAGAAATATTACAGTGTTTACTAAACCTACATCTCCTTAAATCTTTTAGAGAAAAGCTGTTTTTGTAAACATTTAACAAAGAACAGATGGCCTGCTTTAATCATGTGAAAAAAAAAAAACCTGGAGCTCACATTAATACCCCTACAACAGCTTACAAGGACTAGGCACACCTCCCTGACCGAAGGCATGGTAGAGCCTTCCCCAATGCTATTTAGTTTTACAGTAGACATTTTCTCATCATTTCCCACTGCTTGACAGTTAATCAATGCCATTAGCATTTGGTATTATCACACAAGACATTCCTAAAATCTCTCATTTATTAAAAGAAGCATGCATGATGCTTAGCACTAGCAGTATTTAAAAATAAGCTTCACAAGGGGCTTATAGCTCAATACTTTAAAAACCAATTCTAGCTTTTCAAAATATTTTCAAGAATTTCAAAATTAGAGAGTGTCTAAATTTTTAGGATTAAAAACATCATGCCCAATATTCAAATTGCAAGTTAAAACAAGTCAATGCACTTTAAAAGATTTTAAGAGGAAAATATGCCAGAAAATACTAAATATCTGCATTCAAAATTTCAAGCTCATGTCTTATTAAAATGGACAGAATAAACAATTAAGGTCTGTTATGTGAAGTAGCAGAATGCTGAATTAATCTATCAAGAATGAATGTCAGAGGAAGAAGTACAGAAAAGGAAGAAGGCAATCTTTCTGTTGCTTTACCAGTGACTGAACTAACAACCCCAAACTTAAGTCCTAATAACAGATGAAAATCACACCGCTGGGAAAGAAGCATCCTGAGACAACATTCAGCTCTTCAGTTCATCGTACTTAAAAAGAGAAAAGTATGTGAAATGACTCAGATAACTTTTTATCTGATCTGAACTCTTATCCTAGATCTAGCACTAGTATTTATAACATCTTAGGCAAGTCACAGCCTCTCTGGGCCTGAGTTCCTATTCCGGAAAATTAAGGCACTAAACTAGATTATCCCTAAACTCCCCCTTCCAGCACTAAAATTTTATCATTCTATCTAAAAGCCAGCATCAAGAGAAATGCCATATATTTTTGCAGCTGCAGACATCAATTTTTAAGAAATTAAGTCAGGTGTGCTGTTCTTCCAGGTTTCAACAGCACTTTCAGACTTGGTTAAACAGAAATCTTCTTTAATCATGTTTTAACCTAATTATACTTCTGGAACCTCAATCTGTTAACTGCTGGATAACATGACAGGTAATGTCAAATTATCAGTTTCTAATGGCTCATATGTTCCCAATCTTTGCAAACTAATGTAATTCTGTTGAATATATATTCTTCCATCTAGAAACAAAATTTTTAAACCAACTTTTATTTTATTGCATAATACTAGGACGTAAGCCATATGCACAAACCTGGCCAGCACATGACTTTCAAAAAGAAGGAAAGAGGAAAAGGGAGCTACAAATGATAAAAGCATGTTATTCACAATATACAAATGGATTGTGTCACAAAATATCCCAACTATATCTTTCTGTAAAACAACAATGTTATATATGATGGTTAAGTCCTGAGGCCAATCCACCAAAACCTATTTAATCCATAATGTATCCAAAAGGTATAGCATTGTCCTAAGAGTACTACAGAACCTGAGCACAGTACATAAAAATATTGCTATGGTACATTATGTTCAGAGATGGATTCCAGAAAACAAACTTTTACTCATTAGCAGGGAATTTAACCTGTGACTGGAGGCTAAAGGGTTAAGCAGTAGATGGGGAGCATAATCAGAGGGGGTTAGTTGAAAGGTGGGTTATTGATGGGGGAGGTAAGTATTAAGGCATCACAGAAATAGGGTTTCTTTCTCAGAACCTACAAGGATATAGATAACCTAAATTTGCCCCCAAATCTTGTCTTTACTTATCTTCATCAGGCCCTGGAGATGGTCATCAACTTTCCTTTCCGCTGCCTATTACCAGGTTATTTTAAAACAGGAGTTTTTCTTGTTCCTGCCTGGCTAACTTCAGAACAGACCTTACATATCCCTGATGTAATTTTAAATTTTAGAAACTTCTAAGCTCTTTCTAAAGTGTTTTCTTTTAATTTTTCATACATTATAACTGCAGGAAGCATGAGCCCATTAATCCAAGACTCACACACTCAACACTTTACATGTTCACAACATTCCCATTCCTTGTCTCCTTGACTTTGCACAAGTTATCCTCCTACCTTCCCACCCCCAATCTGGGATGTATTCTCTCCTCACCTACACCTTCGACAATCCCTTAGCTCCCCTCCCATGCTCAGCTAAAGTGCTATCTTCTTCAAGAGGTTAATCCTGACACCCCCAGTTTGTGCCCCCATCACTCTACACTATTTTGTATATATCCTGTGCTACTTATCATCTTGTATCCTTTCATAGACTACAAGCTCCTTGAAAACAAGGACTTACTTTTGCATTAATATTCTCCACACACACCCAACTAAGATTTTACTTGAACATGAATCTCTTCTATAATATGCCAGACAAATGGTCATCTATCTAGCTTCTGTATGAAGACCTTCAATGAAAGAGGACTCACTACTTCACAGCAGTCAATTCCACTTATAAAAACCTCTAATTCAAGAATTCTTGATCTTTTTTTGTGTCATGTCTATTGAAGCCAGACCCATTTCTCAGAATATTTTAAAATGCATAAAATAAAAACATGTAAAATTGCAAAGCAAACCAATTATATTAAAAATCCAGTTATAATTATTTTTAAGTTTATGGACCCCAGGTTAAGAACTTCAGCTGTACTTTTAGAAAGTTTGTCTTTGAGCTTAAATCTCCTTTCTGCAGCTTTCATTTGTTGCCCCATTGGACTTACCAAAAGAATGGGGAAAAGATCACATACTCACTCATACTCATACACACACACACACACACACAGAGTCTACTAGTAGGTGCACAAAGGGCTAAAAGTATGATTCACCTCTGTTTCAAAATAAAAGCATACTACATTATCCTTAAGACACTTAAAGTCAGAAGAGTTTGGAGGCTGGGGATACTAACATGCTAAAGGTCACTTCAGGTTCCTATCCAAAATCTACCTCTCTTCCTAACCTCCGTAAAAAAAAAAAAAAAAACCCACCTTCCTTCCAAACACCCCAATTCTCAACTATAGAATCATCTCCAACTCCCCACAATCTCTCACCACCATATCCAATCCATTGCCAAGTCTCATCAATTCCACCTCTGCAACATCTCTCATACTTATCTCCTTCTCTCCCTCCACGCTTATGGCCGCCTTCCTAGCTCAAGTCTTCATCACTTCTCATCTAGACTACAGCAATAGCCTTGTAATTGGTCTCACTGCTGCCAGTCCATACCCTCTACAACCCCAAATCTCCAGAGCTGCCAAATTGACAAATCCTATAGCACTGGTTGAACCATGCCATTTCCCTGCTTAAGAAGCTTCCATGGCTCCTTATACTGTCTAAGATAAAATGAAGACTTCTCTGGCATTTAAATCTCTTCACAAGAAAGTATGAAAAGAAAAAAATCTAAAAGCAATATAACTTAAATACCAAGACTGGCCTCAAAGAAAAGATGAGCAATACACTTTCCCCTTCTTTCACTGGAGAGGTGAGAAGAAGGGGAATCTCCCAATGACCATGGCACATAGTAGTTAATGAGTAGACTAGATTTGCAGAATTGCTTTTTTTTCTCTTTCATTTTTTATAGGAAATGGATTTCTGAGTAGGAGAGTTTAGGAGAGAATATTTTAAGATATAGGAGGAATAAAACCAGAAGATATAAATTGATTTTTTAAAAAAATCAGAATCTAGCTCTAACCTGTTTCTCCAGAATAATTTCAAGTGGTTTCTGCTCATACATTCTATATTTGAATCAAACTGTCCTACTAACTGTTCCCTGTATACAATATTATATCTGCTGTCTCTGTGCTTTGACATCAGCTACCTCAGTTCTCCATTTTCCCTCATACTCCCACCCCAGGGTTGGAATGCCATGGTTTAACTAGAATGCTACCTACCAACACGAGGCCATTTCTGATTTTCTCCAGTAGTTAGTGCTGAAACACTCCTCAAAATTACTTTTGTATTAACCTTGTATATAATTTGTATTCACTTATGATATTTTCCCCAATGACACAAAAAGTTTCCTAAGGAAAGGCACTGTTTAATGTTTGTCTCTCAATTTTGATTGCCTAGCACAGTGACTTGGACATGATAGACAATTAGTAAAAGCTAAATTAATTGCTTAGATGTTAGCAGAACTTTTGATAAAACCTCCTAAGTACTCGTATTAAAATATATATATATATATATATAGGCTTAAAAAATAAGTCAATTGAACTCTAAACTGATTGAATGACCAGATCCAAAGAATAGTCATTAATAGTATGATGTCAACTTGGAAGGAAATCCCTAAATTAAGTACTCCAGGGCTCTGCACTTGGCTCCATCCATTTTAAAGGCAGAGGTGGGGAGCACATCAAATTTGTAAATTACACAAAGCTGGGAGTGACAGCAAACAGGTTAAGATCTTGACAGGTGAGACCACCAAACAGAATCTAAGAAGCACAAACTTTAAAAAGAATAAATGTGAAATCTTAACTAGGGTTTAAAAAAAAAATCAACCTCACAAAAAGAAGCTAGAATAAGCATGCCTTAGGGAGTTCCTCAAAAAATATCTGGGAGTTTTGTAAACTATAAATTCAATGAAGTTACAGTAAAATATGACAATCAAAAAAAAAAATAACCTAATGCTATCTAAGGCTTCATTAAAGCAGATGTAATGCCCACTACAAGGGAGGCAATAGTTTCACTATACTCTTTCTTGATAAGTTCAAATCTGGAGCAAATAGTCCTGGGTGTCACATTTTAGAAAGGTATTAATAAGGGGGGAAATCAGAGGAAGGCAGCTATGATGGTAAAACAGCTTAGAAGAGAAGACAGAGAGAGAGAGAAGAGCTCTTTGATTGTTTGAAGGCCTGTCCTTTGGAAGAGGGATCAAACCTGGTCTCACTGGGCAGAACCAAGAGGCAGATATAGACAAGGTAAGGGAAAACTGACCAAAAGAGTGATCCATAAGTGCAATAGACTGCTTCCCTTTGCTAGAGGTCTTCAAGCAAAGACCAGATCCTTGTACATGTTATAGAGGGGGGTACTCACTCAGGTGAAGTTGAGACTAAATGGTATTTAAGGTCCTTTCAAATCTGACATTCTTTGCTTCTATGATTCCTGATGATTTCACTTCGAGAATGAAAAAGCTTCATTCCTTAGGCATAAATTAATCTACTAATAACAACCTTAAATTCAGTCCAATAGCTGAAGACAATACTGCTTAATGAACTTGATAGTTTCCAGGAGTGGAAAACCTGCAGCCAAGAGGCCACATATTGCTCTCTAGGTCCTAAATAGCAGGCCTTTGGCTGAATCCAGTCGTCACAGAACAAATCTCCTTAAAAACAAGGATTTATTCTGTAAAATTTGGACTCTGTCAAAAGACTACACCTAAGGACCTAGAAGGACATGTGTGACATCACAGCCACAGATTCCCTACCTCTGGTTTATCCTATCCTACTGAAGTACAGATTCTACTACCCTGGAAAGACTTTGAGTGGGGTCCCTGTACCAATAGGCTCTGTCTCTGAGGACTATCTCACCTAATGACCGAGAAGCTTCTTACCATAACATTCTTAGAGTGGGAAAAGACCTTAAAAGTAATTAAATCTAGGGGAATGAGGTGGCAGAGTGGAGCACCAGTCTTGGAATCAGGATGAAATGAGTTCAAATCCTGCTTTAAACACTTGACACTTACTAGTTGCAGAGACAGGACTAGAACTCAGGTCTATAGATTTCCACTTCCTCAGATCTACAGACTTTCACTTCAATCTGTCACACTGAGTCACAAAAGTACAGTTTTGACTCCTTAGCTGGTTAGTACATAATGTTATAGTAACTAGCTTCAAAAAAAGAAAATTTAATAACTATGATTAAATTATATCTGGCTTTCTTGTAGAAATCTTTTATCAAAATAGGGGCTCAAATGAGAAAATGGTGCTAGGTTAGCATAACATCCCCATTTATGAAAAATTTAAAAACCATTCAAAATATGTTCTACTATTAGTAAGATTGATAATCTTATGAGATGATTTGCAAAAACATGCCTATCTGAAGAAATGCATGATTATCTCAAGTGTTTCCCTAATAAAGAGGCATTCAGAACCAATAAAAATTAATAAAATGTCAACATTGGGTGGAGGGGATCCTTATTTTAAAACAATGCAAATGGCAAGCTGTCTCTAACCTGTGATAAGTAGAACAACATGGAGTCTGTCAGGCATTTCTTATGAGAAATTCTGGCTCTGATAACATTGTTCTGAACATTTTTAAATTTAGTAGAAAAACAGATTTAGGTCCCACATTTCAAGACAAATTTAATAGTCTTAATGGTTTTCAAGAGATCTCTAGATTTAGGAGTAAGGCTTTTTTTTCTTTGAAAAGTCTTTGAAGGCAGACTACTAACTACTAACTAACAGATTACTAACCTTTCAGTGAGAAGATGTCAGTATATGAGTGCATATTCATTGATTCCTGATTGTTAAGTATTAGACAATTGTTTTCTTATTTCAAGAGGATCATAAAATTGAGAAAAATTTTAAAGATTATTGAATCCATCTCCTTCATTTCACTTCATTTTGATTTTTAAGCAGAGGAGGAACATAGGATGTTGTTATTCAGTTGTTTCACTTATGTCTGATGCTTTATGACCCCATTTGGGATTCTCTTGGCAGAGATACTGGAGTAGTTTGCCATTTTCTTCTCCAGCTCATTTTACAGATGAGGAAACTGAGACTGACAAGATTAAGTGACTTGCCCAGGGTCACACAGCTAGTAAATGTCTGAGGCTGGATTTGAACTCATAAAAATGTCTTTCTGATCCCAAGCGCAGTGCTCCATTCCTTGTACCACCTAAGTGCCTTAAGTAAGATAATGTATTTAGAGAACGTTTCACAGTGGCTGGCACATAATAGGCACTCAATAAATGTTTGTCCCATTCATCCCTTCCCTATGAATCACACAATATTCATAAGAAAACAGAGTTAGAAAGCACAGAATTCAAAACTAAGACCCAGAAGGATAATGTGACTTGGCAAAGGCCACACAGCTAGGTAGTTTTTGAGGCAGGATCTGACTCCAAGGCTTTCTGACTCTAGCTCCAGGACTCTGTGAAACAGGAATTGACACCTTTATATAAGTTTTGCATCAAAGAAAATGCAAAAGATCTTGAGGGAAACTAGCTTATCATAAATAAAAGATTATGGGTCATTTTCATATCAAAAGTATTTAAGGATTCGATTCAATGCAAAATTTTTTTTAACTAAATTACAGTGTACAATGCACAAAGCACTAGATTCAAACCCATACCCTAGAGTTGGGTGCTTTTTTTTAAAGTATAAGAAAAAAGAAAATAATTTTTTTCAAAATACAAAAATATAACCAAAAGTAAAGTGGCATGGATTCACTTGGGGCAGGGTTGAATTTACTGTACATCAGAAGCAGTCATTTTAAGATTTAAAGAGGATTGTGTCCCTATGACTCCCTCCAGCTGGAACTGCGCATGAAACAGAAGATCCTAAAGCAATTAAGTATTTTATAAACACTGTTAAGGGGTCAAAAAGAGGGAGGTTCATTCACTGACTAATAACGCAGTAATAAACAAACAGCAATGTTATGCAACTGAGAAAATTATTATAATTGAATCTACACAGCTGGGCAAGAATAGAAGCCTACTTATGTATATTAGATCACAAATGCTTTGTGTGGGTAGATTTTAATAGAGTTTGAGAACTGTTGGATTATAACAAGTTGTATTTAAAATGCCTTTAAAATCATATTTTTGTTTCTATCTGAATATCATCCAACAATCATATAGGTATTAGTAGAGAAAATAGGAAATGAAACAGCCCTAGCAATTACGTTCTAATCTATTTTTACCATAGAGAAAGATGTGCACAGAATGGTTAAGCAGTTACACTTTCTTGAGATATCCTCATTATACATCTCTTCTAGAGACATTTTACCTTGTTTGTTCACAGCAATATGAATAATTAATGAGTGTGACACACTAGTGTATTGAGAGGGGGAAAAACAGGAGAACAAAGTAGCTTTCAACATTTGAACATTTAACCTTCACTCTGCTCTTGGAGCTTTTTTAGACTTTGATATGTTTCCCCTTTGCAATTGTTGCAATTGTTTTCCTTTCTTTCCTATGTGCCATCCAGACCAGATGATAGGGATGGGATCCATCAATTACCCTAATTTACACTTATAGAACTATGTGCTAAGAAGAGATAAATGAATGGTTCTTCAAGTTTTCTGAGACTTTTTATAATCACAATATTAGAATCAAAGGACTACTTCCCTAGAGTTCAAGGAAGATCTTAAAAAAAGATTAAATCTAATAAAAACCACTACTAATACCACCACCATCATCACCACCCATCACCACTACCACCACTCTTTTCAATTAACCAAAGTAAAAGTGCTAACCAAAAGAAATCATCTTTCTCAGAAGATACTTATTCTGGAAAATGGTCCTTATAATGATCATGGAGCATAAGTTTTTTTCCCCTAAATGATTAAAAGTGAATACAATGTATTCTATGTTATGCCTTGATCTATATAAAGCCTAACTTCAAGCAAAAATTGGTGGATTTGCTCCTCTAAACATAATGACAGAAATACACATGTATCTTCAATAAGTACACATTTTACATCAATGATATCAATTTTATGAGATAAAAGTACTAAAGCTTTAATGGTCACAATTAAAAAAGCCAAGAGTTTGAGTGGCTCAATAGTTCAGCCATAGACCTTTTACCTGTAATGGAATCCATTATATAGCCCTGATCTCAGTTTGAGGGGGTGGAAGAGGAAAAGACTTTTAAATATGGTTATAAAATGGTATTATTCTATGAACTGTGTAATGGTGCCATTTCAACACAAACTGCTGTATGATTTATTTTCCATCTCAACTTCAACATCCACTCAATAGACTTTTTTTTAAAGTGGCTACAATTAGACAATTAGAGAATATGAAGATACTACCTGTATTTTGCTAGTGATTTTTATAGAAATAGTATATTATCCCTTGAGTGGCTAGTTTAAGGAAAGTGTTTTTGTCTGTTTTAAAGATATATTGCTTCAGTGATCCTCCTAAAGGATGATTTTAAAGCTGCCTTTGGATTTGGGAATGCTGAATAACACAGAGAGCATATCTCACCATAAGACATGCTAAAATATTGACAGTGAAAATATATAAAAGGAAATATGTTGACACAATCCCTATAAGACAAGTGTGTCAAGAGATTGTGTTTTTTTTAAGAGGGAAAGAATATCATGAATTACCAAAAAAATACTTATTGTAGAGACCAGGCCATATAAACAAAAATTAAAAGAAACTGGAGAGGAAAGCTGACGTTGAAGTATTTGAAGAGACCTCATGTAGAAAAAGGAATAGACATGTTTTGCTTTGCCCCAGAAGCAATGGGCAGACATTACAGAGAGGCAGAATTTGATTAGGAAAGTCTTCCTAACAATTACAGCAATCCAAAAGCAAAATGGGCTGCACAGGGAAGATAGTGACTTCTCTATCACAATAAGGTATCACTTGAGTAGGTGAACCACTTGAGATACTGGAGTGGAAATTCTGGTTGAAGAATAAGTTGGATTAGATAAAAGTCAATGTCCCTATCAACTCTAAGATCCTATGAAATATATTATCATTTCTAGTTTGCTTTCAATTATATTAGAGAACTAGAAACAAAGGAGATCCACAATTTCTGGAGAATGGAGAAACAAATTGTCATACACAACCTTCATAATATCTCTCATATATGCACCCTTTCTCTGCCACCCAAGTGTGGGACTTGTCAACTCAAACCCTCCTGTGCAAACTATTACAATAGCCTACTAGTTGGTCTGTATGCCTCAGGTCTCACTCCACTCTCATTTGTCCTCTACTCAGCCATCAAACTGATCTTTCTACAACACAGGTTCTGACCACTTTATCCCTCTATTCAATATAGTCTCTGTGGCTCTCTATTACTTCCAGAGTCAAATAGAAAATCCTCTATGTGATTTTTAAAGCCTTTCATAACCTAGCCCTTTCCTGCCTTTCTAGTCCTCTTATGGTTTGCTACCCCACCCCTCCCAAATGTATTCTGCAATCCAGTGACAACGGCCTTCGTGCAGTTCCTCTCGCAAGATAGTCTGTCTCCCAACTCTGAGCGTTTTCTCTGGCTGTTTTCCATGCCTGAAATTTTTCTCCCACTTCTCAAGTCCCTGCTTTTTTTTAAGTCTCAGCTAAAAGTCTCATCTTCCCAGTTCTCCTAATATTAGTGCTTTCCCTCAATTTATCTACCCAATTCATCCTGTATGTATTTTGTTTACACATTGTTGCTTGCATGTTGTTTTCCCCAATTAGACCCTTAGTTCTTTGAGAACAGGGACTGTTTCTTGCCTTTCTTTGAATCCCCAGAGTAGAGCACAGTTCCTGGCACACAATAAGTGGTACTTGACTGACTACACAAACAGAATATTACTATGCTGTGAAAAACAATGAATATGATCAATAACGAGATTACGGAAAGACACATGAATTGATACAAAAGGAAATAAAAAGAACCAGAAAAATAATAAACATAATGATTACTATAATGCAAATGGAAAAAAATCCAACAAAACAATTGCAAGTATGAAGAAGTATGAGAAGTCATCTCCCTCCCCACTTTGAAGAGGCAGAGGATGGTGAGTGTGGAATATTACAAATGTTAGATTCTTTTGTTATTGGTCAGTTTTACATCACTGATTTTCCCTTTTTTCATTTTTTGTTTTAAGAGATAGCTCTCTAGGAGGGGAAAAGGAAAAGATACATAGAGAGATGTGGTTATATAACCTTACAAGTTTTTGTTTTAAAAGTTTAAATTTATATTGAAATTGACATTCTAAAGTTTGTTGGGCTTTAATTCAAATAATTAAATATTCTCTTAGTTTTTACTACAGCTCAATTATATTCCTTTCTTTCCATTAAGTGCCTACTGTGTACAAGGGACTACACATTGGTTATTTCAGAAATAGAAGTTAATGGGGGACAATCTCACAGCTACATAATTTTAAAACTAGGAGGGACATTAGAAATAATCTAGTACATTTTTTAAAATTTTAGATTAAAAAAAAAACTGAGGGTCAATGACTGAAGTATATCGCGGTAGTCATACAGATGTTCTGTCAGAGATATTTCAAGTGAAGCCTGAAAAACGATTTACACTGAAAAGAATTTCCCTTAGAGATAATGCATGGTGGGTCAGGTTGCTTGACTATTAGCCCCTCAGGATGACTAAGGTCTGGGTGCCACAGCAGAACAAAAGTAAATTTCATTAGGACTAGGCCAGAAGTAGCCCAATCTACATGAGAAAGGCAGTGAAGTTTACTGTGGTACACCTTCTTCAGGCTGAAGACTTTGTCTATGCTGGTTTGTATAGGACTAATCCATAAAGCTATAAGTATGACACACGTGACAAGTGATCATTCAGTATCTACAACTCCGTAAGACCTGCCAGAGTTTGCTGTCAACTGGCAGAGTCTTCAGCAGTTCAACGTAACCTCCTGTCTGGTCCAGTAGACTGCCCCAGAAAAAAACATCCTTTATCTCCCTAATCTGCCATCACTTTCTTTCTATGGACTCCCTCTCTGCTGCTGCCTACAAAAAATGTACAGTTCTTCCCATCCTTAAAAAATTTTAACTGGAACTAGTCATTGCCTCAAGGTATATCCCTCCTCCTTTTCATAGCCAAATTCCTAGAAAAAAGGTATCTGCATTCTTTTGGTTCCACTTCCTCGGCTCTCATTCACTTATTAACCCTTCAAAATCAGACTTTCAAACTCACTGCCCCCTGAAACTGCTCCCTTTTAAACCTCATATTTTTATTGCTCTTATTTTTATATCACATTCATTTTCAAATGTCTTTTTCCTTTCTCTTATCTAGAGAACTATTCCAGAAACCAATGAACTTGAAAATTCCAAATCCTCTTGTCAGATCTCATTCTTAACTTTACCTTCTCCCTCCTTGACATTCTCTCAAAATTGAGTTTTCATAACATCTTTCTACCCTCCTACCTAATACTGCTCAGTTATCTTTCTTTCATGCTCTACCTCTTAACTGTGCATGTACTACTGTAGCTCTGTCCAGAACCCTCCCTGTTAGACATGATTGTTTTTGTGATCTCCTCATTAATCATGGTTTCCATTTACTCTATGCAGATATATCCTAGATTTATATATTTATCCCTACATCTGTCTGTTGGACAATTTCAAATAGATGCATGCAAGACATCTCAAACTCAATAGGTCTAATCCAGAACTCATCTTTTCCCAAAACTCACTCCTATCTTCCTAACTTCCCTATTTCCACCATCTTCCCAAATCACCCAGGCTTCCTCAATTCTTAAGCCCTCTAGGCTTATGCAACTCAGTTTGTCAGCAATCCCCACTCTTCATTCTTCCTCATCTCCCAAAAATCAAACTGTCATATTTTGTTGATTCTACATCCAAAACAAGTTCGCTCACTCACATGGCCACCTTGCTAGTTTTAGTTTCTTATCATCACTTCTCACCTGGACTATTGTCATAACTTCTTAATTGTATTCCTTGCCTCTAGATCCCCCCTTTTCAAATAAATTCTCCACATAGCCAGCTATCAAAGTAATATTTCTAAAGCACAGGACAACATAACTTCCCTGCTAAATAAGTTTCTGTGGCTCTCTATTGTTAAAAACAAACAAATAAACAAAAAACACCACCTCTATTTTTTTTTTTTACACATAAAGACCTTCAAAATACAGGTCTAGCCTACTTGTCTGGCCATACTATATACATTACTCCAAACTATTACCCTGTATTTGAGATAAACTATCTCCCTGCCTTTGCATAAGATGACCCTAAGAGATGGAACACTTTTTCTTTACTTGCTCCTCCTTGAAGAAGCTCTATCAGTTCTTTCACAGCTCAATGCAAATGCTAGCTCCTCCAAGAGGCTTTTTCCTAATTCCCACAGTTACTAATGACTCTCTTCCAATCCTCTTAAAAATATGTAGTATATATTTTGTATGTAACTACATGTGTACATGTTATTTTAAGCAATATAAGTTCATTCAGGGCAGAGTCTATTTTGTTTTTTGTCTTTGTATCCCCCAGTGCCTAATCCATAATAGACACTTTGCTTATTGACTGACAAAGTCACCTTCATCCCACAATAAATCTCACTTAGAAGGATTTTAGGGGAGCTTTTTAATTACTTATGTTTATTGGAATTAAATATCCTATGAAGAATGGGTAGGGGTAATTTCATCATCACCACCATCATCATCATCATCATCATCATCATCATCATCATCATGACTGGCTCTCCTGTCTCACTCAGCAGAAAGTGTAGTGGTATTCAGAGGGTCCTTCCCATTGCTAACTAGCATGGGAGTTTTGACATGCTCCTAGGGGACTCTGCATATTGATGACAGACAATGCAAACCCCTGGCTGGCTTAGTCCACAGTAGCACTGAACTTCTAAGCTCAAGAGCGACACGAGGCTCAGCTTCTCTGGTAGCAGGGATTTTGAATTTCTGTTGTCAAGCCCAACTTCAGAAGATAATATTTAGGAAGTTTCCCTAATCAACACAGAAAAAAGTTCAGGAAGCTGATGACGGTATACAGACAACTTAGGTTGTTTTGCTTTTCATTTGGAATAAAAATTAACCACACTAGGGTTCCTAAAGCCCAAGGGTCAAGAGTTTCATTCTATATACTTAAATGAATTTTCTTAAGAGAAAAAAAATGACACTTGCATCCCACAATTTTTAGTACTAGAAATTTTGGTTGATACTCAATATCATGCCGTCAATATTTATTAAGTAACATAATGTAAATGGCATAACACTATTAGTTGTACAAAGTTCATTCAGGCTTGTGACTCAATGGTTCTAGCTATACTAGATTAATCAAGGAAAGGGGGGAGAAAAAAAGAATAAAGAGGAAAAAGGAGAAAGGAGAGGAAGTGAATGGGGAAAGGGAAATGAGAAAAATGGGAGAGGAAAGGGAAATGGGAGAGAAAAAGAAAGGGTACACTTCAAGAGATAAAGGAGGAAATGGAAGGAAAAGACAAAAGGGGAGATGAAGAAGGTAAAATGGGGGAAAGGAAAGAAAAAAAGGAGGAATGGTAGGGAGAAAGATTAGCCAGTAGCTCCTCTGAGGGACACTGGCTTTCCCTAGAGCGGAATGTCTGCCTTGGGTGTCTACTGGTACAGTTTGAAACTGCTGATCTATGAGAAATCATATATTAATACTATACACAGGCAGCCATGTCACTGATGCCACCTGATTTGGGACGAAGAAGGAAGTGTTTTGGAAAAGTCTGAAACATCCAAGGGACAGAAAGGAGGTAAGACAAAGCATTGTCTTCTTGGGTGAAATAACAAAGCAAAAGATCTAAGAAATAGGCTTATTCTCACAACAGAGCCATTCCCCTGGACTGCAGCCATGGGAGTAGACAGGCTACCATGGTACTCAGTTTAGAAATTATGAGCACCAAGGAAAATTTGGTTTCATGGGCCCTTGTTACGCTATGAAAATACCTCAGTTGCTACCTTGAAAATTCTGCTTACAGGTAACTTGAACAGAGAATCTGCGACATATTTACACACTCTATCGTTCTGACAGACTGGTCTGTCTGCCCTCCCATAAAACACATCTTCTGCCTTCTCACTTCCACACCTTTGCTCGTACCACGGTCTCTCTCATCTCCAACCACCATCACCCCACACACACTTCCAGTGGTCAAAAAGCTTACCCATCCTTCAAAAGCCAGTTCAAACATGCCTCCTCCATTAAACTTTTTTGGTCACTCCAGTAAGAAGGGACAGCTCCCTCCTCTAAATTCCTGCACAACTTTGTGTAAGCCACCCATGTACACTGACCCTGCCTCATGTGGTAGCTATATGTAATTATACGTCTGCCTTTCTAATCCATCATTAAACCTTAAAGGCAAGGGCAGTGGTATATATACCTTCGGATGCTTTACAATGTCTATCCAAATAGATATTCACAGTCTTTCACACAGTAGGCAATCAAATATTTGTTGAATAAACATAGCTTACATTCACTAAACTAAAATATTGCTTGATCTGAGACAAGCGTTGGTGGCATAATTATGCCCAGATACATCACTTTCTGTTTTTGATCTTTCTCTCCTACTCTCAGCTTTTTCCTTCTGTCTTTTCTTGGACTTGAGTCTGACAGTGATACCAGGGATGCCTTCAGATAACAGTTAAGACACTCATGAAATAATTCATTCATTTTTTTAAGTGATGAAAAAGTGACAAAAGAATCCATGAAAAGAAAATTTAGAGAACCAGATTTTAAACATAGGTACTTAAAAGTACTTACATTATCTTAAAGTAAGGTAAATAGCAGCCAAATGCTGATAAGGAAGTTTTGGTCACTTATTTCATTCCCAGTGAGACCTTCACAAACAAAACTTCCCATAAGAGAAGACACCTATAATGTTGATAGCAATTCATAATACAACTTTCAAAAGTAAAAAGCTTACATACAAATATTTTTTGTGTCTGGTCCAAGGTATTGTTCACACATTTTCAATCAAATATAACCAACAAACTGTGGAATATTTTTTATCTCAGAAGAAAAGATTTCTAAGGCAGGAGTACACATTTTTTAACCTATATAAAAAATAAAATACTTCACCTTTCAAAGATTTTTCTGACCCCTCCTACCACCCACACCTCCACTCACCAATAGAAAACAGATAACCCCATTAGGGACCCATATATGGAAACGTAAATCAGATAGAAGAAAAACCAGAGGGTCTTAGTGCACTGATAACTAATAATAAAACGAGAGGAAAACATGGAGCGCTCTATTCCACACAGCACTGGGCTACTTAAACTTAAAAGAAAGTTTGAAGGATCTCAGTTCATTTTCAAGGGACGTAAAAGTTTAGAAAATCTCATCACCTGAACTGGGTAACTCTTTTGTGCACTATAGGAACCAATTTAGAAATCTTAATACTCCAAGTAAATGCCAAGAAATGTCAGCAATGTTTAAGGGAAGTGGACATAGCCACTGCAATGGCAACCCAATCCCACCTTTACATGCTCAAGACTTCTCCCTCTGTTCATCACTCACTTGGCCTATTGATGTGGCCACAAGTATACATTCTGGTGACAGCATCACCAAACCACAACCATCAACAATGAGTCATCTGCACCAAGGCATGGAAATTGACATGGGTTCCAAGACAGAAGCTAAGTCTAAAGGAGAATTTAACCTGGGCCTTAAAGAATTCTAATGTTTAGGGGAAATGTTTAAGAAAAACTAAAATCACCACATTAGCACCAGGCAGCTAGGTGGTGCAGTGGATAGGTCTGGAGTCAGAAAGACCCATTTTCCTGAGTTCAAATCTGACCTCAGACACTATGTGACCCTAGGCAAGTCACTTAACCCCATTGCCTAAGTTTCCTCCTCTGTAAAATGAGCTAGAGAAGAAAATGGCAAACCACTCCAAGAAAACCCCAGATGGGGTCATGAAGAATCAGACAAAACCGAAACTGAACAATGAACAAAATCACTATTATCATATGTTATTTTCCAGAGATCATATACGTAAATGTGAGAGATGAGTAAAATTTCTGGTAAGTTGATAACTTTAGTGAAAAACCACATGCAAGATGAATTCCAATTTTATATGAATTAAAGGTTCCGCCTAAATAATACAGAGAAATACAATTCACAATCATTTATATAAAGCTTGTCCATCCTTTGGGTTATCTGCACCAGATTTTTCATATCAGATTGGTTTTCTCCTACTGCCCAGAATTCTTCATAGCTGTTGATAGCTACTCTTTAAGTTGCTATCTGACTGGAAAATGTAAACTAATGTCGACATCAGGCTTAGCAAAATATAAGAAGATAAATTCATTTTAAGGAAGCATATGGATATTCTAAAGATTAATAGAAATGACAGCATAACAGAGTGGAGAGAGTGCCGTACTCTACATCAGCAGGCTTGGGTTCAAATCCCAACTCTCTAATACCTTGGGCAAGTTGCTTCATTTCCCGGGGCATTAGTTTCCTCATCCATAAAGTGAAGGAGTTGGACTAATGATCTATATGATCTCTTTCAACTTTAAATCCTTTGATCCCACGACTTTACAAATGTATACTATTTTAAATTACAAGGGCCATGTCTGGTCCTTGACCCAGATTGATTATTATCCTGGTCTCCCCATCCAACTTTCTGGTCTGAAGATGTGATCTTTGCTTCAGTTACAGTGATTTTCTGCCTTGGCTCCTTCCCATGAGACTTGGTGATTGACCAGTGCAAGCTTCCACACTCAGCATCCTTATCAAGATGTCAGAGTCTGGTCTGGCTTTCCTGTCAGTCGACATGATCCCTTTCTGAAGAAACTGATGGACAAAGAAGGAACTGTTATATAAGCTTCTTGAGGGAGGGAGCCTATCTTGCTCTTCTTATTTTGTAATGATTATAGCCTAGTGATAATACAAATGCTAGTACCCTGCACATAGTAGGCATCTGATGATTGATTTGACTTCTAATTCAGAACACAATCCATTAAAGTTTCATAGCAGGATTTAGAAACTTTAGTCCAAGTCACGGTCAGGAGCCAAGCTGACTGCTGTTATCCTTTCTGGACTCTTGGACTCCCTCTAATGATACCTTAGGTTTTTTAATAGTGCTTTTTAACTCTTTAAAATACTTTTAATATATATTATTCTAGTGACTAATCACCAGATCTCAGAAGCCAGGTAACCACTCTGGACTAAAGAAATTGGCTACAGCGAGCCTAGGGAACATGGAATAAAGGCCACTGCAGATAACTGAGTCTACCTGGACCAGATGCAAATAAAAACAAATTTCCAGTTCCAGGCCTACTCCAACCATGGCAAAATATCTTTGCTACTGCTGCCATTCATCAGGGCTGTCACAAGGAAAAGAAAATAGTGGGCTGCAGAGGCTAGAAAGCCCAGGTGTAACATTGCAGAGAAAGGAAGGAAGAATACCGGCATTTACTAAGCACGTAATACAAGCTAAGCAATGGAAATACAAATGTGGGCAAAAAGACAGTCCAGTACTTCAAAGAGCTTATACTCTAATAGGAGAACACAAAACACAAAGAGGAGGTGAAAATGGAGCAAGATAGGAAAGGTAGCTAAAACATGGACATGATTTTGCAGTACAGAAAGTCAGAACAGAATGAAGGCTGGCTAGCCTGGGCAGGAGGAAAGACTGGACCTCCCACAAGGAGGTTTCGTGGTAAGCAATACAAAAAAAGTGGTTGAATATTCCAGCATCAGCTCCAGGGGCTGAAGAAAGTTCCAGACTGAGAAAGCAGTAGAGTCGTGCTTTTGAAAGTAAGAAAATCTCTCAAAAATTACAATGTGACTTCTCTGGGACACAGTTTTCTTATTTGTAAAATGGCATTTAAATTTTCTCACAAACTGGCACCATTCTACCTTGAGTTTTTAATGTAGCAATGCCTTCAACACACTACATAACTCAGTTACATAGGCCTGCTTCCATCTCAGGGCCTTTGCATTGACTTGCTTGAAATGCCCTTCCTCCTCAATCTCTTACTTCCCTCAAGATTCAGCTCAAAAACCACCTTCAGGAAATAAAGCCTTTCCAGATTCCCTCCACAGTTAGCACACTCCCTCCCAAAACTACTTGGTTTTTATTTCGTGCAGATTTGATGTATTTGTACATTTACACCTTGTATTCCCCATTTGAATGTAAACTCCTTAAAGGAAAGAACTATTTCACCTTTTTCTCTGTATACCCAGCTTAGTATAGTGCCTGGCAAACAGCAGATGCTTAACAGGAGCTTGTTGATTTGCTGATTGATGAGGGGCTTGGACTAGATGAACTCTAAGGTCACAAGGTCTCAGAATCAGCCCTCAAAGATCTGAATTAAGTAACATTTAAAAATTTTTTGTTGATACCTTGTTTTTACATTACCTTTATTTCAGAATATATGCCTCATGGCTCTCCTTTCCCACAAAGCTCTCTTATAAGAATAAAGACAGAAAAGGCAGTTTGGCAAAACTGAGCAACATATCACTTCACATCAGTGAAATCTGAAAGCATATGGCATATACTATATGCAATGTCAACAAACATTTATTAGGCACCTACTAAGTGGAAGGACAAGAAACTCTTCTATATTACCCTTAGCAAACGAGAATCTAGGCTCTGTTTGAAGAACTCCAGGGAGGCTGAACCTCTTTACCTCCTGAGGTCATTCATTCTATTTCTATAATTCTCTAAATGTTAAGTTCTTCATTAGTTATAGGGTTAATATCTCTCTCTCTACCACTTCCATCCCATTATTTCTAGCTCTGCTCTTTTCTACCATATGACAGCCCATCAAATATCTGAAGCAAGTTATCATGTCTCTCTCAAATCTTTTCTTCTCCAAGGTAAACACCATCAGTTCTTTCATTCAACTGATGCTCATATGGTATAGTCTGGAGTCTTCATATTATCCTGGCAAGCCACCTCTGACTATAAACATTCTTCCTCCCTTCCAGTTCTAAATCCTATGGATGACAGAGAGAAATTGCTGATTCTAGAGGTATGTCAAGCAAAAAAAATTAAGTCCAGTAACCACTGGTCTATATATAAAATCTTGCACAAAGTTGTACTGGGGCAAATACAAGTGTTCACAGATGCTCTTGTCTTTTTTTTCTGCATCAGCATGTGTTGCTAGCTGGTTGTCCTCTGAGAAAGGCAAGCACAAGCAAAAGGGAATGTGCTTGTCCATAGGGTTAGCTCCATATTAATGCTGTGCTGCTTCAGAGTACTGATAAGCTTTTGGAAGGTACCTCTGAATCCATCAAGGCCTCAGTTAGAATCCCTTCTACAACACAACTGACAAATTGTCATCCAGCCTTGTTTGAAAATGTTAGTGAAGAGAAGCCCACTAAGTACATCCTTGAAGCACTCCATTCCATTTCTGGATAGCTCTAATTGTTAGGAAGAAGTAAATCTAAATTGGAATTTCTGTAACTTCCACATATTTCTAATTCTGCTCTCTGGGGCAAGCAGAACAAGTCTAACCAATTTTCCATGCTATAGTTTCAAATGCTCAAAAAAAGCTAACACGTCCCCGAACTCCTATATCTTCTCTTCTAAAGTTAAATGTCCCAACCCAATGAAAGAGATGAGGACAGGATGAGTTGTGTTCTCAGACTCCTTCATCATCCTATTTTCACACACTAAGTGTGGGTATCCCCACCAAGGCACTGTCTTCCCATCTCAATAATACTTTGTTCCATTACCTCTTGGTTTGATTAATCAAATAATTCCTAAATCTATCTATCTTACCAGATATCTCACCTTAGATTGCTACACCAATACCTCAAACGTGACATGTCCAAAACTGAACTCAAAACTGGGAAGCAGTGTTAACTTTTCTGTCTCGTGCTCCCACATATAATTATTTGCCATGTCCTATTGATCCTACCTCTACAACCTCTTCCTACTTACACTGACACACACAGACATGCATAGAACATGGGCTGGGTGTGCTGATCCACAGTTGATATACCCATAAGCTGCCACTATCCTAGCTCAGGCCCTCCTCACATCTCAGCAGATGTAGTATTCTAACACACAAACTGGTCTCCCATCTTGATTCTGCCCTCTTAATCCATCCTTTATACCACTGCCACAGGGCTGTCACTGTTACGCTCTCATTCAAAAACCATCAGTTGTTTCATACTGTCATGAATAAAATAAGTTTAGACTAGAATTTAAAGCCTTTCAAAATATGGCTCCAGTCTTCCTTTCCAGACATTTCACCTTCATACATACAACATTCTAATTCAAGAGGACTCTGAAACCTCCCACAAATTTATCACCATATAGTCTCCATACAGTCTCACTGGCAGCCTCTTATGCCTAGAATGGACTCCTTCCTCACATCTGGCCAGTTAAAGTTCTTTCTCCAAGACTCACTTTAAGTACTATCTCCTCAAGGAAGCCTTTCCTATCTCCCTACTAAATGTCTTCTCTTCTTCCTCAAATTTTCCTAGCATACTTTTGTCTTTGTTCCAACTCACATTCTACCTCATATATACCTTTTTTAAAATGCTTTTGTTTATTTTTGCTATGAACTTAACAAATTAGTATTTCTACATGCAAAACACAGAAAATGAGAACTGTTTATAAACCAAGAATCTCTGTCTTCTAAGTATATAATAAACTTAACATGCAATTTTCAAAGCAGTCCCACTCATCTGTGATTCCTTTGGGACTTCCTTGATCATTTTTTAAAAATGCTTCAAGACCCTCTGTTTTTTTTTCATTTTTGACAACTCAATTACTTGCCTTATTCTGCATTTTAAGTCCATTTCCTCCCTGTCAAGAAGTGAAAAGCATGCTTCTTAACTGGTTCTCAAATCATGGTTGACTATTGCATTGATCAGAGTTGTCTTTCAAAGATTTTCTTTCTAATGTTGTTTTTTGTGTAAATTATTCTCTAACTTCTACTCACTTCACTCTGCATCAGCTCACATAAGTCATTCTAGGATTCTCAAACTGCCCCTTTCATCATTTCTTACATGCCATAATTTGTTCAGTCATTCTCCAACTGATGGACATCCCCTTAATTTCCAGGTATTTGATTTTTATTGCTTTTCTATGTTTATGCTTTCCCCACACAACTAGAATGCAAGTTTCTTAAGGACTGAGTCTGTCCTTTTCAGTTTTGCCCCTTTTGCAATAAGTACACAGTAGGCTTTTGTTAAATCCAGCAAAGAAAATATAATACATTGGCATGCATTTAGATGGGCAGTCCATAGAACTAGCGCATTACACTGTGGTGTGGTATGTTTGTGTGTATTAAACAGGCATTAGGATAAAAAAATGAGATAGTCTGAGAATTGAATATGAGAATGAGATAGATCTAATTTGGGGGAATTAGGTAACCCTTTAAATGATGTAAAGCTGCTTATTGCTACAAGAGCGCATTTTTAAAAAGCACAATCATATTACTCCAGTGATACTACATGGGAGTACTTCCAGAACACTAGTAATTTAGAAAGATCAAAATTTCAGGTGAGCCAAAGGGAAGGATACATGTGGTGGAGTCCATGTAACCAGTGATGACTTGAATGAAAAGTGGCTCCTGAAAGACACATATGACTAGAGAAGGGGTGCTACTAAAGTAGTAGGAGCAACAGATGTAATAGCTAACCAATTGAATGTCACACACAAACATTTAAATAACCAGAAGAAAGTTTCAAAGTAGATAGACCTCCTATGGAAGGTCTATGGAAAAACAGATAAGAATGGCAGAGGATGAGAAGCCATGTATAGACTACAATCTGCACCAATGAAGGTAATATCCACATTGATGAAGTCATGAATCCATTAGAATGTAAATAAACCCACATTTATACAGCACTTGCCATTTACAAAGAACTTTTTCTCACAACAATCCTGTGAGGTATATAGTGTGAATATCTTCATCCCTGTTTCACAGATAACGGGGAGTGGGGTAGGCAGGAAGGGAAGTGAAGACACTTGTCCACAGACAAGAGTTATTCTAAATTTCAGAACTAGGCTTTAAACCCAGATCTTCTGACTCCTCCAAGTTCAGGACTATTTCTACCATCTCATGCTGCCTCAACTTATAAATATGTATCTGACTGAGTCACCTAAGCTCATGTATACACCTCCTCCCTTCCCCACCCACCCCCACTCCCATCCCATTCCTGAGAGGGTGAATGCATCACTGAATGCTGATAGTATTTATTTAAAACATCAATCAAGAAATGCAAAAAAATATTTACAATCTTTCATTTGTCGGCTTTAGTATGGGGGAGTAACAAAGGTCAAGGAATCATAGTTTTGGGGTTGAAAGGGACCTACCAATCATCCTAGCTCATGTATATCATTTGAAAGGGGAAAGGAAACAGATCAAGAATGATTTGTTCAAAGTTACAAAGCTACTTGTAAGTAAAAAGCTCAAATTTGAACCAAAGTCATAAAATTAAAGGTGTGTATTGCTGGCAACTAATCTATGACTTAAGTTAATTCTTCCTAACCTCAATGAGTATAGCTCACTATCCACTTTATCATACTGCCCGTATATCTAGGTAATAAGTAGAAACCTCTACATCTTGTCAGCCTGCTTTGCTGTGACAGAAGGAAGAAGTCATCCTTATCAGTGGCACAAATAGCTGTTTCTTTACCTCTGTCCCACCTCCAAGCTCAGGACAGACCCCCAAGGAATCTCACTGTCCAGGATGCACTTCTAAACCCTTCTCTCCCATTTTTTCCTCCTAAAGAAACTGACCTTCAATTTTAGAATAGAGTTAAATGTTGAAAATAAGGTCGTAAGTATAAATATATTACATATATTTATATACATATGCAAATATACATAATACATACATGAATATGTGTAAATTCACTTTAGACAACTTTTAAATAACCTCAGACAAAATGTAAGAGTTTATAGAATAATTCAAGAGTAGCCTCTAACTGTGCTGAGAAAATAACCAAACCTAAAAGAGCAATAATGATAAAAATGAATAAAATGTATTTATTTAAGCTGAAATGAACATAAAATGGTGAAATTATTTATAGTGTATTGTTACAAATATTTAATCCTCTCAAAAACATCTTGTTCATTTTTCAACAGGCCATTCTACCTCTTCCAAACTTCCAGCCGTTCAGTACGGGCTTTTAATTTATAGGCTTCACAGAAGCACAGAGTGAGCCAAACAGGGACATGCCAGGACGAGCCGGGCCAAGATGAGATGGATGGCTAGGCTGAAGATGGAAACATGAAACTGCCTGTAGATACGATGTTCCCAAAGGGGAAGACCCTATTCGGACAAGGCAGGAGGCAGCCAGGAACCCGGGATAGATTTGGCTGCCAATGAAAAAACAGTTGATGTAGATTTCTTAAATGATATTGAAGATCTTTTTGATGACAATGATAAGCAGTGAAATGGTTTCCAGTTTTGCAAACCCAAGATGTTAAGTTTTTGCTTTGTATCAATAGCATGAATACTCTTTTATTTAGGCAAAAAATTATCTAAAGAGCTGGAAGTCACTCAAAAGCTGGGACCCTGTTATCCTAAAAAAGAAGAGTGGGAGATTGTGAGAGAGAAAAAATTTAATCACTAAGAAGCTACTGACAGTTTTTTTTTAATATCAGCTGTTATCCTTGTTTGAATAAATATGAAAACTAATATTAAAAAAACTACTTAGTAATGACTATTTTCCCTTTAGATTTTTTCCCCGTAATACAGATTATAACTCTACCCTGTAACATGAACTTAAGTAGCTGGAGAGACTGATATAAATATTAATTTGAGGGTGACTATTTAAATCTGTTTTTATTGCTTTTATTCTTAATCACTGATCCTGTGAAATTCCAGGGCAACAAAGTCAATTTTAACATAAGTCCTCATCACATGCCTTCTGCAAGCCAACTCTTTACATACAGCGATCCTCTCTTTGAACTGAACTAAATAGTTGCCAAAAGCGTCTGTTGGTGCCTACTGCTCAAAGCAGACCAAGACAGGTGGCAGACTTACTGACCGGGAACATAGAAAGTATAGTCCGTGAGGCCAAAAACATGGAGTGCATCTGCCACCCATAAGCACTTGGGGAAAATACTGAGCATAGTTTTGGAAAGTAGGGAGGCTAAAAGAGAGGTTAAGCAGAAAAGCCATTTTTTTCCCAGAAATTTAAAAGAAATTCTTTTACTTTTAGGGAATGCAATGTTATACTCAATTTGAAAACTGACTACAAAAAAGTTTGTCTTATTTTTGTGAAGCATTTGTAATTTAGCCACTTTTGGAAAAAATAAACACAGCTATTTTCCTACTAGTATCTATTTGAACATAGAACCTGAAATTCTACTAATATTTATGAACTATAGACAGCAACAATTGGCTGATTACATCCAAACAATTTCTTCAAAAAAAAAAAAGTGTGACATATCAGCTTGCCATACTATATATGTAACATTACAGTATTATCTCAATCTAGCAGGACCAAAAAACATTGAATACCCCTGTTGGAAGTAGACTCAGGGCCATCTGGTGAGAAGTAGAAGAAAGTAGAAATGTTGGCAGCAAACCATAATTCCCTTTTAAAATTTCATTTGTACTTTTACTTGTTAGTCAAAAATCACGTCTCCAAAAGACATGCATAGAAACTAGACACTTCTTTTAACTGATCTGAAAAATTTAGTGGCACACTTCTTCAAATCCAGAAAGCAGAAAATGCTAAAAACTTAAACTATTTGTTTTGGTGTTTGTTTTTTAAATAATTCTGTATTTATAAGCCAGAATCTTACATTAGAGATATGGCAAGAAATAACATACATTTATCCCTGAAACTTATCTGTACTACCATAAATTACCCTTGCCCTAACCTATGTACTTCCTCCATATATACCTCTCCATTATCAATCCCTACATTCATAAATGCCATCACTAGAATCCATGGTATATTTTCCAAACAAATGTAAATGAGAAAAACAACAGGTATTTGCTTTATTTGGGGAGGGAGTGCCCCGGGGGTCTGGGGGGGGGGGGGCAATCAGGAGTTAAGTGACTTGCCCAAGGTCACACAACTAGTAAGTGTCAAGTGTCTGAGGCCACATTAGAACTCAGATCCTTCTGACTCTGGGGTCACTGTTCTATTCACTGAGCCACTTAGCTGCCCCTATTTGCTTTATTTTCTGAGAAGAAAACAAAAATAATGAAATCTTACTTTGCTTCTGCTTTCTTTGACAAAAAGAATAGTCTCCAGAATAAGAAGAGAAAGAAAAATGGTTATCTGGAACTTGAAATCCAAGATAAATTAGATTATAAGAACATATCTAATTGCCTTCAATGAACTCAAGTCACTAGGCCTGTAAAAAATTGCATATTAAGTTGTAAAAATCACTACCAAATACAAATTACTGAACTGTTATTAATGATTATTGAAAACTCCTGGAAGATGGAAGACACCACAGCACTAAAGAAAAACAAATATACCAATTTTTTAAATAAAAAAGAAGATGGAGTCTACAAACTATAGACTGGTGATATATTGAGTCCAATTATTTGAAAATTGCTAAGACACATTAATAGGATGGTTTGTAAGAATTAAGAAAGGGAAGAAGCAATCACTAAAGCATTATTATGGAACAAATCATGCCGGACTCACCTAATTTCCCTTTTTTTAATAAGGTTACTAAACTGGTATATCAGGATGATACCACAGACATACTACATATTTTTGAACAATGAATTTTTCAAAGTTTTGCATGCTGTCCTTATGGAGAATATGAATGAAATGTGGATTAAATAACAGTACAATTTTTTTAAAAAAATCTTCAGACTTGCAGATGATAACTAAAGAGCTGGTAGCCTTGAGATCTCTCCTTGGTCATTTGCCGTTCAGTATCTTCCAACATCTACAACTTGGATAAAGACGCAGATGTCATGCTTACCAAATTTATAAATGACACAAAGCTAACAGAGATATCTTGTGAGAGATGACAGAGTAAGAATCCAAAGAAATCATGATAGCCTTGAAAATCTTATTTTAAGAACTGTTTATATCACTAAACCACTTAAACAAAAAGTCCTTTTGTAAATTACACAATTATCAAAATATATCAGAGAATTGACTGAATTTATCTAATCCTCAAATCCAAAATTGGATAAAGTATTGTCCACATTGTTGGAAAAAATACTACCATGACTGATGGGTATTAGACTGAAAAAGTTCCTATAGTTAGTCCCACTGACTTTTCAAACATGTACTTCCTCCTTTCACCAATATTTTCACTAAATGACTCCCCACCCCTACAAAACTAGGACTTAGTGTATTGTTTATAACTGTTTTCTACAAGCAAAGGAGTTGAGGACATTGAACTCAGTGACCTCTATGGTTCCTTGAAGATCAAAATCCTCAGTGATAATTTTTAATACCTTAGCTATAAATCATTAAATTCTGGTGACTAAACTTTGGAATTTTTTATTTCATTTTCAGAAGCCAGGTTGGATTTCTACTGTTTTTCTACATATCCCAAGAGAAAAAAAAATATGCAACAGAAATTCAATCCCATGAATTAAAAATACAGTAAACTGTTTGCCTTATACTTAGTCTGACAACTAGGGTTAGGTTGAAGAAATAGAATGTACTTTTTAACACTCTATGTGAAATAGTCATTCTACTTCGTAGGTGCTTAAAGGGTAAGAAGAAACATCCTGCAGCTGGGTCCTACATTAAAAAACAGAGAGAGAGAGCTGAAGTGCTTACAAAACCAATTATTATCTAAATTCAGTAATTACACCACAGGTGAAATAAAAGAAAAAAGCTAAGTAGCATGCCTAGTGGATAAGAGCACTGAGCTCAGTGTCAGGAACACCACAAGACAAATCCTGTCTCAGAAACTTACTAGCTGTGTGACCCTGAGAGAAACACTCAACCTTTGTTTATATGTGTGCATGTATATTTGTGTATTTGTGTGTGTGTGTGTGTGTGTGTGTGTGTGTTTAATGAACTACCTCAGGTATACAGTGAGTCAAAGTAAATGCATGAATAGTTGGTTCATGTAACTCAGAATGATGTTAATTTCGGGAAGGGAAGAGGAGGGGAGGGGAGGGGAAGGGAGGGGAGGGGAGGGAAGAAGAAATTTATCAGAAAACTTAAAGTAAAATGTTGTAGTACAAAATTCTTTGCTCTAAGAGTCAAATGACAACTATTGTGAAACAAGCACTTAGATTCCAGGAAACAAACACTGTATAGGCACTTGAATAAAGATTATGCTGGGCCATACTAGCAGACATTTATCCAATTATAATCTCTGGAGCTATTATTCTGAAACTGCACAGTAGGGAAAAAACCAGTATAGTTTTTCAGACTACCCACACTGAACCCATTAACCTCTAGGAACAGGTCAGATAACTCTACAGCCTAACTCTATAGCCTACCAAAACCTCTTGGTAGTGGATTGTACTTTTATGCTAATTTGAAAATTGGCTTTAGCCAGCTCCAAGAATAACAAATGCCACAAACTGCTTTCTTCTAGTCAATTTATAGCACCTGAAGGGGACAGATAATTCTTGGCCAGAATTTCCTATCCATATTACGTATACTTTCCCCAAATCCACTTTTTCTAAATGTCCTTTTTTCTCTCAAACATACACTTGCAACACACCTGCATACGAGCCAGTACCCCTATTCTCTTATTTATAAAAAACGTATGGACCCTCTGTTCTCCAGGAATGAAAAAAGGAAAGCATAAGAACAAAATGAAGTTAATCAGTTCCTTTTTTAAAAAAAAACTCAATTTTTAGAACTGAATTAAAACCCTAAATAATTTGGGGTTGTAAATGTGTTCAGCCATTTCAGTCATATCCAACTCTCCATGACCCCATCTAGGTTTTCTTGGCAGAGACATTGGAGTGGTTTGCCATTTTCTTCTCCAGTTCATTTTACAGATGAGGAATTGAGGTGAATAGGGTTAAGTGACTTGCCCAGGGTCACACAGATAATAAGTGTCTGAGGCTGAATTTGAACTCAGGTCCTCCTGACTCCAGGGTCTGTCTTGTTGTTAATAAAATATTTAAATTTTCACAGCACAGCAGTTTCTTTGTGTATTTGTAGAAAGGATATTAAAAGGGAGTTATTTTTATGGTATTAGAATTAAACCCAGAATTAAGAAAAAAAGCCAAATCTATTTTAAAAAAAAAAGACTTTGGAGCAGTAGAAGCAATATCCTAATCCCTTGTTCTATGCAAGTTAGGCTAATTTATTCTTAAAAGACACTGAAACCATCCTTGAGATTTGATTGACTCAGGGAACTAAAGGCTCAGGCTCTCAATATGACTTCCTGGTTTCCTGAGTACAACAGTTATAAGGGCTCTCTTCCCTGGATATCTACAGAAATGAGTAAGTTGTTTAGAAAATAAAACAAGCTGGAAGGGGCTTTGGGAAAACAAGCACATTTATGCACTGTGATTGAAATGTGAATTGGTTTTGGAACTACATCCAAGTCATTAAAGTGTTGTTCTGGAATTGGGTTGGGCTGGGTTGTTCGTCCTTCATGACTCAGCTACACAACTATTAGGTCTCTATCCCACTCCCCAAAGAGGTGAAAGAAAGAGGAAAAGAATTCTGACATACAAAAAAATATTTATGGCTGCTCTTTTCTTAGTAGTGAAAAGATGGAAAAGAAATACCCAAATGTTAAAGAATGGTTAAATAAATTGTGGTAGGAATATAATTGAATATTATTATGCTACAAGAAATGATGAAATGGACAGTGTCTCAGAGGAACTGAGAAGAACTAAAAGAACTGATTCAGGGCAAAGTAAGCAGAACTAGGAGGATAATCTATACAATGTGAATACTACAGAGAACAACAACTTTGGAATACCTTAGAATTATGATTAATGCAATGATAAATCATAAACCTAGCATGCTGAAGATGAATCACACTACTTACCTTCTGCCAATGAGGTGATAAATAAACTTAAAATGGAGACTGAGATACACATTTCTGGAAAAAGCCAGTGTGAGAATTTGTTTTGTTGAATTATGTATATTTTTATAAGTTATTTTATTTTATTGTTCAATTAAGGGGAAAGATAACAAATGCAAAAAGAGAAAAGAAAAACCAAAAGTAACTGCAACAAAAAGACTAAAAAAGGAGATTAAAGAAGGTGCTTTAAACATTCTCCAGAACAGGAACATTATAAATGCTACCAATTTTATCATCTTTCTCTCACTTCCTTTAACTTATTTTAATAAGGTTTCCTAAACTCACACCTTAAGGGGGGAAAAAATTCTTATAAGGATGAAACGTCATCCATGCAGCAAGGGTTCCTACTGAAGCTTAATCTCCCTCTTATAAAAAAAATTTTTTCCATAAAAAATTATGGAAGAGGGAAAGGGCCATTTCTTGGCAGTTTATTTACAACTAGCCTGGATGTAGAAACTATGAATGATCTTGGAGATGTCAATGTTTTAATCAATTCCCTAGGAGTCAATTACTTTTTCTCTACTGCCTCTACTCTAAACTGTCTTTTCCCCCATCTGAGCCTTTAACATGTACAGAAATTTTTCTCCCTAATTGCCCATTTTCCCACTGTATCAAACTGTCCTCTTTTCAGAACTGGCCAACTTCTGAGCCAAAATAAAAGGAAGGTAGAAGCTGAGAAAGAAAAAGAAAAGAAAAGACTCAAA
Organism: Notamacropus eugenii; assembly: GCF_028372415.1. NCBI lineage: Eukaryota > Metazoa > Chordata > Mammalia > Diprotodontia > Macropodidae > Notamacropus > Notamacropus eugenii. The sequence goes on along the minus strand of NC_092875.1, from coordinate 279,991,962 downwards.
GAGGCTAACAAGAAAGGCCCCATACCTTCACTACAAGAGAATCACAAAATTGACTTGTGAGAGAAGTCATCTAGTCAACTCATACTTGAACAGGAATCTCCTTCATGACTTTCCCAAGAAGTGATTTCCTCATCCAGCCTCAGATAACTTACTAGCTGTGTGCCCCAGGACAAACGACTTCATTTTTCCTGGCCTCAGTTCCTTTAAAAGTAAAATGAGAAGGTTACACTTCATGTCCTTTAAGACTCCTTCTAGCCCTTAATCTGTGACCCTATGATCCTCCTCTTAAAGTCTACTCCAGCAGAGAATCTAATACTTCTACAGACAGCTCAGATTTTTTTTGATAAGCCTATTGATGATAGGAATATTTTTCCTTACACCAAGTTTAAATGTGAGTCTCACTCCAAATTCTAGCTCACCAAGCTACAAGGGGTTCTTATCAATGACGTGGTATGAACTAAGTTTCAGTCTGACTCAGAAAAAAAACAATAAACTACAAAATATTTGAAATAGGAATATGTAAACTGATAGAAGCTACTTTTTGGAGAAATATATACACACATATAATGCTGCTGTTCAGTCCTTTTCCAGTTGTGTCTAACTCTTCTCAACCCCCTCCTGGGAGTGTCTTAGCAGACATACTGGGCTGTCATTTGCCATTTCTTTCTCCAGCTCATTTTACAACTGGGGAAACTGAGGCAGACAGGATTGAGTACTTGCCCAGGGTCATATAGTAACTGGATTTGAACTCACAAAGATGAGTCTTCAGGACTCGAGGCCCAGTGCACTATCTACTATGCTACCTAGCTGACCCACATGCATAAAGGAGATTGGTATTAATTCAATAAGATCTTAATATCAAAACAAATGGTAAAGACCTCACTTCAAAGATCAAGTCTTCTCACATATTACCTAAAATACACACACACACACACACACACCTGCTAAATACTACAGTTCTATACAATAGACTATTATCATAAAAATAGATATCTACTGTTCCATCCTCTCCCTTCCCTATTCAAAAAAGAAAAAAAAAAAACCACCATCCCAAGATGTGTGATCATGCTGTTTAAATTATAAACATTTTCTAACACCTGTTTACAGAACACTTTGCTAGGCACCAGGAGATATAATCCTGCCTCTCATTACGTTTACAATGAAGTAGAGGAAAGTGAATAAAGGGCAATGAACCTATCTAAACTTTAGATCTGTTCCACCACCCGGCACAAAGCTTTGTGCACAACAGGTACAAGAAATGATCCTCGAGACAGATGTAAACAAGTAGCTATAACACAAAATAATACATGGTAAAAGCAGCATTAAGTACTGTTTTTGACTCAAAGGGAAACCTTGAAGGTTACTTTAGGGGTGCAAGGAAGGTTCCATGGAAGAAGCAGCAGCCGAATAGGTCTTTAAATGAATATAAGTTTTAAAAGTCTATTTGGATATTTTAGTAATGCCCTGGACTTCCTGGGGGCATATGAAACTCTATTCTCACAAATATTTCTTAGGCAAATATGGTGCTAAGGTACCCATCAGAAATAAAAGCCTGTTGCAAAAAAAAAAAAAGACTGTCATATAATGTGTCTGTGTCATTCTCAACTTAGCTAATGTCAGTGAAAACCAGATATTGCAAAATTTCTCCTTTGCTAGCAACACCATACTTAGTAATAATGCCCACTGGGGGCAATATTAAATGGAACTCTACTCTCCAGCATTCTGTTCTGGTGGTAGAATAATAATGTATATTCTGAAGATTACAGGAGACAGGTTAACAGGAGGCAGAAAAAAAAGTTGATAAAAATAGCCTGAAGAATCAAGACTGAGAAGCAAAAGCCAAAAGAAGGGCCCTGAAAGACAACAACAATTACGGTTCATTGTAAGTAAGAGATGTGGTGAAACCTATTAGAAAGAGAAACATGACCACAAACTAGCTACAGATCCTCAAAGAGTAAAGTGTTGTCAACTAGCAAACTTTAAGTATTCTGTGAAACTCTGGTCACCCACTACAACAAATGAACCTATACAATCATCCGAAGCCTCCTTAAACAAATGAAAATGTGAGCTCTGCTATCTTAATTTGGAAACACTCCAAAGGGGCACTGGAAAATAGAGGTGGTAAAGGCATTAGGAGCGTTTTGTTTCTTTATATGTTGTGCCCGGCACGTAACGTTTATTTGACTGACATTGACTTTTCACACTTCGTATCTTTAAGAAGATCTTTAAGAAGGTTAGAAATGAAAATTCACATTGTCCATAATCTTCATTAGGGATCAAGGGACATATCCAGATTTACATTATTACATTACAATCTGGCAATACTCAACATCATGTGCCAGTAGATCTGCCTATTGGTAATTACTCTATGTGTCTAGACTTTAATACATTATTGAATAAACAAATAGAGAATTTCAGGAAGGTAAGGAATAGTTAACGGGACTCAAATTTGTAAATAAATAAACTCATAATATTCACAGAATGTCAGTGGTAGGATATGGATAATAAGGGTTACTCTCCTAATGAAAAATAACAGTCTTAATGATTACCAAAAACATGAAGAAGCAGACAACAATCTCTATCTCAACAATCTCTCCATTTTTAAAAATAAATTCTGCAGTTGCTATGATTAATAAAATTGCTACTTAGCAGCAGGAAATATTCCAAGACAAAACATAAATGCAGGTATAAGAAATGAGTCTAGATATGGTTATTTAATATTACTACTATATCCAAAAAGTACCAATATACATACCACTGAAATTTCAGCTATGTGATAGGGACTTAATTCATCATTCCATCATATATGGGAATTTTATCTTTGTATCCTTATGACCCAGAAATATGCCCTACACACGCAGAACATGATTTTGTCTTTCCTTCACGATTCTTTACACATGAAGTATAACTTGAACTCTGAAATCTTTGTAACATGCCATTTAAATATGTTCACCAAATTGACACACACTCACAAAACTGCCATGATGACCTATATATGGTTTTCCAACTAAGCACAAATCTTGATAATTTTGTAACGGATGGAAACAAGGAAATGATTTTTTTCTAGTCACAAGAAATCATCATGAAGTCTGTCTGCTAAAGTACAGAGGGCCTGTAAACATTATCAGTAAGAGGAAAGATCTACACAGATTAAATCACAAGTACTTATGTATAAAAATATTTTTTCACATTGTCTTATATGGCAATATGTCATTTTGAATATCAAAGTATCCATACACAATGTATTGGCATAAATTAACTTATCATTAAAAAACAGTGATAGGGAGAGCCTGCTTCCACTCACAATTCTCCCAAATTCCAGTGTCTTAAAAAATTTGAAGGATAAATTTTCCAACACAACAGAAACAGTCATTACTCTGCTGTGACTGTGAGCAAGTTAAAGTCTCTTAAGACCTGTTTACCCACCTGTAAAACTAGAATCACGGCGTGTTAGAGCTGAAAATAATCTCACATAGTATCCCATTCCAAACTATCTGAAACTTTAAGCCTCCTCACAATATTCCTAATCAAGACTCTTCTTAAAGACTGAAATGCATGGGGAAATTCCTACTGAAATAGTCTCTTTCATTTTTCAACAGCTCTAATTAATGGGAAAATTTTCCCCTTAGTGAGCTAACATCTGTACCCTCTAACTTTTGTCCATTGCTGGAAGCTCTAGCAGTTCAAATTTATAGAGCCTTTTCCTGGTTATCAAGTGCCTTCTTTGCACAGGTAGATCCAGTATTATTATTCCCATTTTAGAGCTGAGGAAACTGGGGCGCAAAGAAATTAAGTGTATTGCTCATACTCACATAACTAATTTGTGGAAAAATCAGGAATCAAAACCAAACATTCTGACTCTTAGTCCAGTACTCCACTATACCACATTATACCACGCTGATTCCAAATCAAGTCTAGTACCTCCGGCCATAAGACAAAATTTCAAGTACTCGGAGAAAGCAATCATTTAGCCCATATCTCTATCTTCTCTAGGTCCTTCAAGTGATCCTTAAATGGTATAGTTTAATCTTCTCACCATTCCAACTCTTACCCTCACATATGCTGCATTTAGTCAACGTCCCTATTAAAATATGGCACCCAGAATCAGACATGGTGTTAGATGTTGTCTGACTAAGGCAACAAGGCAACCTGAAAATCCCTCCAGGTTCTTAATTCCTATTGATGTATTTTGAACATGGCTTTAATGTAAATTTTGAACAACGAAAACTAAAATTCCACTTAAATTTCTTAAAAAGACTGAAATATACCATTTATGTGATTGGGTTTGTTTGGGGGTTTTTTTGCCTATTTAGAAGGGGCATGAATTGGAGATACTTTATAGTATGCCATCAAGGAATGACAATTTTAATAACATTAAAGTAAAAAGGTGAGCATAATTGCTGAAAACATAATGAATTCATTTCAAAGAAAAATAAAAATTCTTAGTTTATTTCATTTGAATTATCTTTATTCCCCTTCATTAGTACAGAAAGTAGAAAGTTGAGTGCATTGTGAAATTGCAAAAAAAAAAAAAAATCAAGAAAATAATTTCACACATCTCATTAATTTATTTTCTACCAAACATTTAAATTTACATTTCTTTTATTTTCCTTCTCTAAAAATTAAGTTAACATTTCACATTAGACATATGCATTAGCTTGGTTTAGGAACCAACATGCCTATTATAGAAAAATCAGTTTGAGCAAACTTGTAAAATACATTCTAAAATGAGGTAAAAATATGGACTTACAAATCAGAAGAGCATTTTAGAATAAGGGCACACTAGGAATAGAAGAGAAAGATAGGACTCAGAAGATAAAGTAAATGTCTAAAATACAGCTACTTCTCTCTAAAAGTTCTGATTTAATCCATGGCGAAAACATTAATTTAGCCTTAGGTGGTTCTTCAACACCAAAATCAACTAGCTATTCAACGTTGTTAACAATCTGCCTTCACTTTACCAGTTCAATTTTCTGTCCCAAGGATCTACTGCTTTTACATTGCACTATACCATTATCTGAACACTAAAAAATTTGGTATCAAGTCTAAACATTTGCTCCACACCTACTTCCCCATCTGGAATGCTGTTCCTCTTTCTACCTATGAGGCTAAATCCTACTCATCATTCTGAGACTAGCTCAGATTTAGTCTCTCCCAGGACTAAGAGATTCCTCCACAATTCCAGCCTTGATTTATCCCCTTCCCTGAACTTTCAAAACCTTCATCTGCCCCTCTCATTTTAGCACTCAATCACACTTCCTCTTCTCTCACTCTCTTCTTAACTAACTCTCTTCAGTCTGACTTGAAGCTTCATCATTCAACCAACATTGCTCTCTTTTTTGCCAAATCTTTGCCTTTTCTCAATCCTCATCCTTCTTGACCTTTATGTGGCCATGGACATTGTGATCAACCTTTTCTCCTTTATCAACCCTGGGATCAATCTCTTCTCTTTAGGTTTTTGTGACACCACCACTCAGTTTCCTTTCTTGGACCTTCAGCCAGTTTCCACTAACCATGGGTGTCCCACAAGACTCTCTGTCCTAGAAAATCCTCTCTTCTCCTTCTATTACCCTCTTGTTTCAAAAGCCCTCATTACTTCTCACCTAGATAATTGCAATGATGTCTGTATTAGTGTTCATGCCATAGGTCTCTCCCCACTACTACACTGCCAAAGATATTTCCCTTAAGTGCAGATCTGATTATGACAATCCCCCAATCAAAAAACTTGTGTTTTCCTACTGCTACTAGAAAATAAAAATTCCTATTAAGCTTTAAGATCCCTTCACAACCTCCCAACTTATCTTTCCAACCTTCACATTACTCTCCCTCTTAATTATGTGACTCAGCCAAACTGGCCTCCTCTCTGTTCCTCACGTGACTCATCATTTTCTATCTTCTGTGGCTTGGCACTGGCTCATTCCCCATGCCTAGAATGGATCTTCTCTTTACTTCCATCTCAGAGAATCTCTTTTTTCTTTCAAAGCTAACTTAGCTCAAGTACCACCTTCTACATCTAGGTCTCTTACATCTCAGCTTAAAGTACACACACACATGTATGCATGTGTGTATATGTGTGTGTGTGTATATAAATATATCTATATTAGATATAGATATATATGACAATCTCAATACAATTTGCTTACCTTGTAATCCTGTGTTTTATTTTATGCATTTAAAAACATTATTCTGAGAAGGTATCCATAGGTTTCCCCAGACTGCTAAAGGGGTCCATGACCACAAAAAAAGTGCTTAAGAGTACCTTTTCTATAGCAATATAATAAGGATGATCAACCGTGAAAGACTTGGTTACTCTGATCAACACACAGATCCAAGATAATTACAGAGGATCTGTGATGAATAATGCTATATCCTTCCAGAAAGGGAACTGATGAACTCTGAATGCTGACTGAATCATACTTGAAAAAAAAAAAAGAAAAAACCCACAAACTTATTCTACATAAAGCCTCTTCTAATTCCTTCCACTGTTTGTGTTCTCCCTCTCAAACTACCTTATATTCAACTATGTTGCATTTATCTTCTTTATATCTACTCTACACAGAATTTTCTTTACATTTATTCTATATATTCTATATGTCCTTATTATCTCTCTTGTTAGAATATAAGCTCCTTAGAAATAGGAAACTGTCTCAGCCAAAGTATTTGCACGCCCAGTGCCTACTACAGCACAAAGCAATAATCAACAAATCATAAAATGAGAAATAAACCTAGTCAACGATATTAAGGTATGTTTCTCATTTAGTTTGTAGGCACCTTCATAGCAAGCACTTAAACTGTTTCCAGATTTAATGCATGGCTGATTTAGCCCTAGATTTACTTTCCTCCCCTTTCATTTGTTTTGAGTGAAAACTTGAGGAGGTAAAGTGTGTTCTCACTGATACATTCATTCATTTTTTTCAGTCAGTATTTAGCAAATGGGTAAAATGTGTATGGTACTTTGAGTGTTTTGTTAGGTTTTTAAAAGAGCTTTTTTGTTGCTAAATGAAAATTGGTGTTTTATAGAGTTCTGAAACCTCAGAATTTGTAATTCCCTTGAATACAAAATTATTTTCCTAGTATCTATCTTTGAACATGAAATGCTCAACTGTGAACTTCTAAACTCAATAATCAAAACTAAAAGTTCTTTTTATTAGAATAAATTGTAACAGATGACAAATATGAAATGCATTTAATATTAAATACAGACTCATAGGTTCTTGATAGTTGGAAAAGAATTGTAAACACATTTTTTCATGTTTTTTTTTCCTTTGCAACACAATGAAAATATTAGTAAATGTACTGTAAGACAGTGATATTAATTTGAACTAAATAATTTATGTGCCTGTGGGATGACCCCACAAAATCGTGCTAAAGGTGAAAATAACTGCTCCCGAAGGGCCTCCAATGCCAACAGTGGACAGAAAATACTTCTATTAGACCATCAGATAATCCACCGCTTTACAATGCAAAATCATGTAAAGGATACTAGGTACTCCATGAAGTGTGCATGATTTAACTCTTTTCCAATTAAACTATAAAGTATTTTTCCTAGAGGTAGCTTTTAAAAGCAATAGTAAAAACAATAAAATTCAATAGTAAAAAAAATTTCACCTTTGCATTTTTTACATGTTTCGGCCACTCCATTTCAATATACTGTATTTCTATTATGCATATGCAATATCTTCTTATTTCTATCTCAAGGATACCTCCGTTGTCCATCTCTGTAAAGGGAATAGACTGTCCTGCAACAATCACAGGGGGGGTCTCTCTCTTAGTCATTGCTGGCAAGATTCTTGCTAGAGTCCTCCTTAATAGGTTGATCCTTCACCTGGCAGATGGTCATATACCTGAGAGCCAGTGTGGCTTCAGAAAGGGCAGAAGAACAGTCAATATGATGTTTGCTGCCTGACAACACCAGGAGAAATGCCAGGAGCAGAACAGAGGTCTGTACACCACATTTGTGGATCTGACCAAGGCCTCTGAACACTGTTAGTCGTGACGGCTTATGGAAAATTATATCAAAATTTGATTGCCCACAGAAGTTCATCAGCATTGTACGTCAATTTCATGATGGCATGTTTGCCCAGGTTCTGGATAATGGACAAAGCTCTTGTGCCCTCCCAGTCACCAATGGAGTGAAACAGGGCTGTGGGTTTGTGCCCATGTTTTTTAGCATGATGTTTTCAGCCATGCTGTCAAATGCTGTCAGTGAGAATGAACACGGCATCAAAGTCAACTACCATACTGATGGTAAGTTCTTCAGTTTGAAAAGGCTACAAGCCAAGGCCAAAGTGGAAGGAGTGTTGGTGCATGATTTTCTGTTTGCAGATGATTGTGCACTCAATGCAGCCTCTGAAGCTGAGATGCAACAAAGTATGGATCAATTCTCTGCTGCCTGTGCTAATTTTGGCCTAAAAATTAACATCAAGAAAACACAGATGCTCCATCAGCCACCACCACACTATCCATACGTGGAAACATTAGTTACAACAAATGGAGAAGTTTTGAATGCTGTGAATAAGTTCAATTGCCTTGGTAGTGTACTTTCCAGGGATGTACACATTGACAATGAGGTTGACACACCGCATTGCCTATTGCCACGCATAGGTCAATGTTTGGGAGGCTCAAAAGAAAAGTTTGGGAGAGAAGAGGTATTAGACTGACTACCAAACTGAAAGTCTACAGAACCATTGTGCTGACCTCATTGTTGCATGCTTGTGAAACATGGACAGTCTACCAATGCTATGCCAAGAAACTGAATCACTTCCATTTGAGCTGTCTTAGGAATATTCTGAAGATTACCTGGCAGGATAAGGTAACAGACACTGAAATCCTTCCTTGAACTAAACTGCCAAGCATTCATAGAGCTTCAGAGAGCACAACTCTAATGGGCTGGCCACGTTGTTCAAATGCAAAATGTATGCTTGCCAAAAAGACTATTTTATGGAGAACTTGCATGGGGGAGGCGATCACATGGTGGTCAGAAGAATCAATACAAGGACACTCTCAAGATCTCTTTCAAGATCTTTGGATTTGATTCTGGGACACCAAAGACATTGGCACAGTGTCTCTATGAGCAAAGCAGAATTGAGATAACACAAAGGAAACGTAGGATGTGCAGATTTGGAGTAACCATCCCAAATGTTCACACAGACTATCTGTGCCCAATCTGTGATACAGCATTCCCAGGTTGTATTGGTCTGATCAGCCACAGTCATACACACTGAAACTTCGCATTATCATGGTAATATCATTTTGGTCCTCTTGAGAATGAAGGACAACAATCATTTCTATCTCTTATAGTTACAATCATGCGTTGACTCTGAATCACAAATCATAGTGAATTTGAAATGTCTCATGGTATAGTAAGAAAAGTCAGGAAGTCAGTTCAAGTAAATACAGTCAGTCTATCACCTATCTAACCACAGGACCATGGAAAAGTAGTTTTTTTAATTTCCCTGAGCTTCTATTTTATCATCTACAAGAAAAGGGGATTGGACTAAATGATCTCTAAAGTCCCTTCCAACTTTTAACACTTTTATGATTCCCCATAAATCTGCACCCAGATTGTGAGATACTTGAGGGTAAGAGTTATCTTTTCTCTCGTTTTGTATCCTTAGAGTTTATCACAGTGCCTGACACGTTTTGGTGCTTAGTCATTTCAGTAGTGTCTGATGCTTTGTGATGCCATTCAGGATTTTATTGGCAAAGATACTGGAGTGGTTTGCCATTTCCTTCTCCAGATCATTTTAAAGATGAGAAAACTGAGGCAAACAAAGTTAAATGATTTGCCCAGGGTTGCACAGCTATTAAGTATCTAAGACCATTTGAACTCAGGAAGATGAGTCTTCCTGACTCCAGGTCCAACACTCTTATCCACTGGACCACCTAGCTGCCTGCCTGGCATAAGCAGGGGCTTAATAAATGTTTACTGACTGACTGACTTACCTATACCACTAAAAAAGGCAGGTTCACTTGATACTTTTCACTATAAATGGCAGAATTTCTAGAGAGTTAGATAGGAAAGATGTCTGGAAATAAAGTCTTCTTAAAAAACCTAAGATCTCCCCTATATGACATGAAAACAAATTTGTTGGCTTTTAGTGGAGTTTGAATATTTTCTGTCAGGAAAGAAAATCAGACCTAAAATCTAAATTCAAGGTAAAACCAATAAAAGTAGCTACATTTGCTTTGCATCCTATGATCTAATTTAATGACATTTACTTGGTACTCCTCCTTTAGAATCATAGCCACTAGTAGGGAAATTTGGAAGAAATGAAAAAAGTCATCCAACACCCACCAACTTAACAATATCTGTAAATCTGTATGGAAACCTCTAGTGACAAGAAAATCACTACTTCCACAAGGGAAATCAATGACTTTTTGGAAAGCTCTAATGATTGACTACCTATTCATTTTTAATATCTTTGCACTTAGTCTCTGTGGCAATATAAAAATATTCTTTTACCTAACTACTGTCTCCACCAATTCTTTATCCTCTTACCCTCTAATTGTGAGTCAGCTGCAAGGTTCAGGCTTGCAGGGCTGGGGAGAGCCCTCTAATCTTTGACCATACTTTGTCCTTTAGAAAATTCATCCCTTTATCCCCTCTATGCAAATAACTCCAAAATCTATTCCTAGATCCCCCATTCCTCTAATTTCAGATAGCAACATGACATTTTCACTAAAATGTAACCTGAAAAGCAACAAGTTCATGTCTAAAAAGGAATTTTTCAGCCCCAAATTAATTTTCCCCTACTTCTATCAACCACACATTGATTGTCCAAGAAATTCAGAAGCTTTGGAGGTGTTTCCTCCAATATCTTGCACCTCCATTTATCCCTTGCACTCTCCATTTATGTCTCTCCATTTATTACTTTGCCTAGTCTGCCTTCAATTCAGTTAATAAGATAGCATTTATTAATCACTTACTATGTGCTAGGTACTGGAGATACAAACAGCACAGCCTCTGCCATCTTCTCAGTCAGTATGGCAGAATAAGACTTTCTAGTGGAAGTAGGTTCCTCAATACCCTTCTCATAAAGCTACAAGAAAAATACTAAAGTAAAGAAACACTGCAAAAAAAGCCACAAGATAACCAGTATACTCACCTTCCTCTTCTCCCCAACCCTCCCCCAAAAAAGCAGAATGAAAACTAGGGCCAAGAAACATAGATAGTTAGAGGGATAGATAGATACGCACATACACATATATTTTTAAAATATACATAGTAAATGCAATACCTATAGTAAAAGTAGTAATGCAAATGGGAAAAAGAAGCAATGAAAGAGAGTCCAAAGTGAAATGGATAACTGACATTTAAAGAATTTAAGAATTAACACAGGTACACATATCATGAGAGCAATTAAAAGAGTCTATCCAGGAACTAAAGCTAGAATTATTAAATGATTTTTAAAATGAAATTAAAAAGGCCTACTGGGAGAATATAATAGGAAACCTGAAGAAAATTTATAGTTGCTATCAATGACAATCTTGCTACAACAAAAATTAAAATATCAGAGAATACAGAAGTAGAAAAACAAACTTAAAAATAATTTCTGAATTTGAAAAAGTGTAGTAGAAATAATACATCGAATAGAATAATAATAATAGCTGATATTTTATGAACTTTAAGGTGTGTATACACACGCACGCACGCACACACACACACACACACACACATGATTTCAACCTTCTAACAACCCAGTGAAAGACAGATGGTACAGATATTGTTATCCCCATTGTAAGGAAGAGGAAGCTGAGACTCAGAAAAGTTAAAGGACTTTCTTCCATAGCTAACGAGTCACAACTCAAGTTTCACTTGTCTCCAAGTCAAGTGGTCCTTCCACTACACCATCCACTGACTTTACAAGTCAAGATACTGCAACTTCTGGATCATGGACATCCCTGAAAATTAAGAAAAACCAAAGAACCTAAATACTTTATTACATCCACGGAGGTAGGAAGATCCATCATTCCCTAAATACCCAGAACAAGGTGAAGGTCACAACTCCATTCCTTCTGGTGAAAGAGAGACCCATTAGGCATCATCATCTATCCTAACACTGAATCCCATCCTCCAGGCCCTATCATCCAACCTGCCTCTACACAGATCAATTTATGATTAAGTGCCAAATGAGTGGTATAGGTAGCAAGTATGGATATTTCTAAAAACCATTACTCAACAATACTGCGAGAGAACTCTGTTCACTTAGATGTTTTGACATTTGTTAAAATATAGGTGCACAATTTAGATTGGGAAGAAGTTTTTGTTTATTTACAAAACTTGAGATCTAGATCTATTCTTTTACTGAATGCATTATTTGGTTAGCAACTTTCATAAAATACAATGCATGAAAAAAAATCCATAGTTGAAAGACAATTTTACCAAGAAAGACTTTTTTTCAAAGCTTAGGAACCAAATCTGCATGAATTAAAACACACTGCAGCATAGTTTATTTTGGCCTTCTGATATCTGCAATTTAAGTGCACACAAACGCAAAAGAGATGGTGTAATCACCTATAAAAAGCAAGGACGAGTATTTGGCAATTTCTGAAAAAATGCATCATCATAAAGAAAAAGGATAACTAAGTAAAATTAAAGCTAGCAAAACTTTGTTTAAATGAACCACAATCAATCAACAAGTATGTTTTAAATACGAACTGTAATTCTTTTTATTTTGTTTCTTTCTTCTCTTTAATTCACACCTCTCCATACTTCTCCTTCTCCCTTGTTGCCTCCCAGTTGGAGAAGAGGAGCTAACAGATTAAAATTCCAGTTGAGTGGCAATAGGTTAATCACTTAACTGCTCTGAGCCTCAGTTTCCTCAACTATGTAATAAATAAAATAATACCTCTTATCAGCAACATCATAGAGTTAGTTATTGTGAGGAAACTATCTTACAAAACTTACTACTTAAACCTGAGAAACTGTTTTGATTTATTGAGCAAACAGCTTGCAAACATAAACCAAGGAAGCTACAACTGAAATCCATAAACACTTATTAAGTGCCTACTGTGTGCCATGAACTGTGCAAAGCACTGGAAAGGCAAAGCTCTCTTCTCATTTAAGGGAGAGTTACATTAGACAAGAAGACAGGTTACATGAGACAAGATGGAAGGTGTGCTTAATTTCCTATTTCAATAAATACAGGTTGAGAAGTCACTTACTTGATGGACAGGCACTTTCTGAGGGGTGTTCTGGGGTGACTGGTGAAGCTGTGCCCAAGGCTGGTGATGTGGATGTGGTGGTGGTGAAGACTGATGATGCATCCCTGGGTGGGGCTGCATTGGAGGACAGGTTGGCAACTGTTGAAAAGATGGGGGCTGACCAGGATGTTGTTGGCCAGGTAGCAATCGATCTTGTATTGCTTGGGGATCTGCGAGGCCAACACCAGGACAACCATTTGGTCTCATGTGCCCGCTAATTTCCCGTGGTGTTGAGGACATGCTCATAAATGGACGAGACTGTTGCATGTTTCTGGGGCCCATATTCCTCTGTCCAATTCCCATGGTACCAGGGGGCTGGTGTGATGGCTGAGGGTGGGGAATATTTGGATAATTGCCAACTTCCATGGGTATTCCAGCACTACCAGGCCTTACTTGTGGAGGAGGGGTACCTGCTGGATTACTCATTGCTTTCATGGGTGACATGGGAGGTGGAGAGGCATAAGTTCCCTGAGGCTGTGAAGGATGCATAGTTTGTGTGTTCATTTGGTTAAGTGAGCCACTGGGGTGAATGGGCTGCTGGTGCATTAGTCCTTGACCACTGTTTGATGGAAATCCTACAGCATTTGGGTATCTTGGTACAGACGGATTCATTGGAGTGTTATTTGTAAGGCCTAAATTTTGATTCATCCCTGTATTGTTAACTAATCCCTGATTTAGGTTACTGTAAGGATATCGAGAATACTGCCCTGAGTTGTTTATAGTAGGTGAGGGTACTGTCTGGCTCCGAGAACTAAAATTAAGGGTTTGTGGCCTAACAGCCCCTTGTTGAGGAGGATTAGGGGAGAATCTGGGACTGTGAGCAACTGATTCTCCATGGAGAGCAGTGGGGGGATGGTGATGAAACTGTTGGACTGAGTGACGTAAAGAAGGTGCCATGCTGGGATTCTGTTGGGGCACATGAGACAAGTGGCCAGGTCCTGAGGTGGCAATAAAGGGATTTCCCTGATTAAGGCCTTCTTGACCTTGAGAAAATTGGTTCATTCTCTGTTGTGGCTGACCATGCTGTTGCATTGAAAAATCACCACGAGCCATATAGTTTCCCATCTGTTGCATGTGTGGAGGATGGCCCTGTCCAGGGGGTCCAGATGGATTCTGTGGTGGCTGGGGCGGTTGCTGCTGTTGCTGGTAAGGGGCTCTTATCTGGTCTGGCACTTGAACAGCCCGTGGTCCCCACATAGAGCCACTGTCCACAAAAGGCTGTCCATGTCTTTCATTCTGCATGCCAGGATAAACTCCCATCTGACCACCACTACTGCCACCATGAGGAACCTGAGGAACTGGAGGGTTGTGATACTGTGAGTGAGGAGAAGCTATACCATTCCCAGGGGCATTACTCATCATTCTGTTAGGCTGATCCATCAGATGCATCTTTTGCTGTTCATACTGATTATAGTGATCAAAATGGGTCAACTTTGCTTGATTTTGATTAGTAGGGGGATGATGAAGAGAGGACTGCAAAGAGGCAAAACCTTGGTCTAGAGGCATTTGCTGACCCATAGGATTGACTGGATTTTCAGGGTAACCACATTCTCCAAGGCCTTCCAGCCCTTCACTGAAAATATTTCCATCCTCTCCAAAAAGACTCATCATTCCTGGATCCGCCATCTTCTTCCAACACACGCACGGCTCCTCAGAGCTACAACTGGAAAGAGCTAGTCTGAGCTTCACCACTTCACTGAGGTGTTTGTCAACAAGGCCTTTAATCCTTAACTAATCTTCTTCATGTCATTCCATATTTCCTTAATTCTCTTGAACCATGCAGTGTCAAGCAAAGTCTGATTATAAGTCCTGGAAAAATAAGAGAAGGGAGACAAAACAGACACAAAATTAGAAATGAACATTGAAAACTGTCAAGACTTAACACATTTGAATTTGGTTTAATTCAAACAATACTAATTTATCCCACTGACTGAACTACAGAAACTCATTAGCTTCCATCAGAAGCAAAACACTAACCTTAAGCTTAAATTAATCCATTCACTACACTTCCTAGTGTTCCATTCTTGGATGAAACAGAACAAAAGAACATACAACATGCAGCAGCAGCAGCAGCAGCAGCTGCCACAGCAGGCAGGCAGATGCATGAATCTAGCCCAGCAGCCCATCTGCTGAACTAAAACCCTGAAAATGCTCTAGTTACCAACAGCCATGTCCTTAACCTTATTCCCCTGAGTAGTGTCATCAGATGAGCAAGCATCATCATCTGGGGCTGTGATAAGCCAAAGTTCGTTAAATTTATGAAAGTCTCTTATAAACATCAAAGGAAGTCATTACATCTGAAATTAGAACACTCCAGTCAACCTACAAATGTGCAGGTAACACACTATGTCACAGGCATCCACCTGCCATTGTCTAAAGCTGAGATGAAAAACAAGCTTGGAAGACAGTAAATGACACTCATAATTGTATTAGGGTTAACAATATAAATATACAAGCTTCAGAACAAAACTTAAAAGGACAGTTTTCATTTGTCAAGAAAATAAATTTCTAAATACCACATTCAGGCTAACAAATATGGCTCAATGTCCACTGAACGGAAGAAGATCTGTGTCAAAATTCTGTGTTGATAACAAAGAAAGTTCAATCACTGGATGCATTATTCACCCAAAGGCACAGCGGTTACTAATGATGTAATAGGATCCCATTGATGACTAGGTACAAAAAACAAAACAAAACAAAAAATAACCCCAGCTACAGATTTTATACAAGATTATTCTCATTTGTACGAACATAAAACTTTTATTAGATAAAATTAGGCAATACTGAAAATAACTTCCATGGAACAAAGTCTCAACTATGTCATGTAGTCAGCACCACCTTGTCTGTAGCACATAGTTTGCAGGTAGTCTCTTGATAGGTAACATTTTATTCAAATTACTTCAAAGGAACATTTGGCTTCAAATAATACTTTTGCAGTGTGCCAGCAAACTCCTTATCATGTTTAAATAGCCCTTTAAAATTCACAAATTTCTTTTCTTACAACGGGTAGTAAGATTGTTATCGTCTCCATTTTGCAGATGAGAATTTGGAGAAACTAAGTAATTTCATCTTAATTACGTGGTTACTGTCAAAGTCAAAAATCAAACCAGGTATTCCAATACCAAGACTAACATTCTTTCTACTATACAATGGCTCTTCAAATAAGATGGATCAGTAAAGTGGTTAGTTAGTATTTTTTTTTCTGAGTTTTCATTAATGGAATCTGTATGGAGGTTCTAATTAACTTTTGAAAAGTGACTAATATGCATCTTTCAAGTTTATACTTTTTCTCCTTTATAAGGACATAAAAAATTGTATGATATTGACTCTCTTGAAAACAATTAATTCTCAAGGAATTTAAAAGATGATTTAGTAGGCAAGTCTAAATTATGGATGGTAATTATCATACGGAAACTTAAATGACCAGAAGTCCACAGCAAGAAACTCTAGTCAGACCAAAACTTGTAGACTCATATTGCCCTGTTCTAACATTCCTAACAAGACAATGATTTACTTTATATAAAATGTAAACAGCATCCCAATACAATGCCAGAATTACAGACTTATAACCTAAAAGGGTCTTGAGGTCTGTGGTTTTCAGATGACAGCTGTCAAATGAAGTCAGCGTTCTCCCCACTAAGTTACTGACTACCATAACCTTTCTGATCTAGGCTTTTCCCCCCAGAAACATAAGTCAAACAGAGGAAAATAAGGTGAGCACTTAAGCAAATTTACTGGTAAATGTGCTACATATATAAGTGTATTATGTAGCATTTGAAACAAAGTAAAACAGAAACCAATATCACAAAAAAGCATGAGAAATCTTTTAAACTGAGTTTACCTAAAAAGATCAGTGAAATTAATTTATTCAAAATTAATTTTCCCTTTCAGGATCATAACCACTGGATTTGAAATATTAGAAATTAGAATTGATAATGACTTAAAAACCATCAAGAAGAGTAGTGATTCACCAGAAAATGCACTGATTTGGCATAGGAAATATATAGCTAATTATATGCCTTTACAAACCAAAATTCTTTAAACTTTGATTCTTGAAGTTCTTGGTTACCTAGGGGTGGAAGACTGGTCCAGAATACAAAAGGTGAAGTTCTCTTCATATAAAATGTACTTATTTTACCCTATACTTTTGAGAAAATACTTTGTTATTTTTTTAAAAGCAACAACCAAGAAATACCTTTTGCCAATAAGTCAAAGATAAAAATAATAACAAAAAGATATACAAGACCTATATATTATAAAAATAGTCATGGAAATTTTTTGTAGTGCAAAGAACTAGAAGCAAAGTGCATATCTACTGTAGAATGACTGAACAAATTATGGACTGGGAATGTAATGGAATATTATTATCCCATAAAAAATGACAAAAGGGCCAGTTTTAGAGAAACCTGAGAAGACTCATATGAACTAATACAGAGTAAAGTTAGGAGAACAATTTCTATAACAACAACAACAATGCAAAGAAAAACAACTTTGAAAGACTTAAGAACTCTAACCACATAACAATCATCCATGAGTCCAGAGGACGAATCATGAAGTATGCTATCCACCTCCTAAAAGAAAGGCAACGTATTCAAGGTGCAGAATGAGGAATACACTTTTGGACCAAGCCGATGTGAAAATTGGCTACTTTTGATTATGCATATTTGTTACAAATATTTCCCTTATCTTTTTCTTTTTCCAAGGATGGGAGAGTAGGATAAGGAAGGGGATTCAGGATAGAATTACTCCTCAATAAAAATGAAAAGAGGACTAAAGGCCAAAGAGAATCATTGACAAGCAGGCAACTTTGAAAGTTAACATGTTGTTTATTGTATGCTTGAAAATAAATTTGATTCTAGAATGTATAGGCTGCTTATTTTATTTGGTGGCTGCCAAGTTCAAAATTTTGTAAAAACCTACCTTACTAATAACCATGAAAGTTTGAAAGATCCTCCCCCCACCCTAAAAATTATATCAGGTATGAGGAAACACAGCCAGCATATTAGAATAAACTGCAATGTTTGACTAAAGAGGAAACAAATAAAAGAAGATTAAAATGCCAGTTAATAATGGTGTCTTGAAATGATTTCCCTTAAAAGTTGCACTTTGGAAAGGATACAAATACTTAAAGTGATATTTATGCTTAATTAGAGTTTTAAATAAAAATATGGTTAAGTCTTAAATCATCCTAATTTGTAAAACTTCTGAAATCACTTTTAGACAAGAAGTAAAAGGATAAGGAAAAAATGATAAATACTAAGGATACCATATCATAAAATGCTCCTTGGTTATCTATTTGACAACTGCTTTAGCTATGTATTCCAGGGAAAACAAGTTAAGTGCCCTACTATATACCTAGTGAATATAATAAGTCTCAGTAACATGAATTTCCACTATAGTACTCTGCTTAACATTATGTGAAAAGTGAATTGTAGAACCTTTCTCTATGTGTCTCTCATAGGATGAGTGAGGTTGGGAAAAGAATTATCAGATTTCTCAACTAACAAAGGTGAGAATTAACAGAATCATAAAGCCTTGCTGTGAAACCAATTCTAAGAGCCACAGAAATGTAGAACTACAAAGAACTTTGGAGATCACTTTGTCGAATATCTCCTCGTTTTGCAGAAGAAGAAACTCTTTTATAGATTTCACTTAGCAAACATCTCCTTAAGGTTTTTACAGCTTTAAACATGTCTCCCGACCAAGAAAAAACAAAATGAAAAACAGAATCAAAAACAAGGGGAAAATAAAAGTATAAATATATTTCCATTTATTCAGAAATACAAAGTCAGATAAGGAGAATATAAAATAAAGGATTTCTTATCTTTTGGTGAACAATTGCATAGTACTTCTTGGATCATGCAAGGATCATGGAAAATTCCTTCAATGCTTAAAAATGATTATGTAGTTGACATGAGTTACACATCTTTTAATGAGCCAAACATCTATGCCAGCAGGGTTTGGCTACTAAAAACACACACCAGGAATTTCAACTGCTTCTTTAGGAAGTGGGAAAATAAAATGCCAAGTTAAAGCCACAGAATAACATTTGCTTGGGCAAAATGAATCTTCAGAAGGAGAAAATGCTACCTGGGAAATCAGGAGGAGAAAATATAGCACTATAACATATTTTCAAATAAGGCTATTTTTAAAATAGTACTCAATTATTTTCCACTCATTTCTGATTTCCTATATCTAAATAATTAGTTCTTAACAAACATACTTTTCTTCAGGTAAGATAACTTTCCATATTCTTGCTTTTATCATTAAAACTAGTTTGCTAGAAGAATCTGACACTACTAGTAGCACAGATTGGACATTTTCTCAGGAAGGAGTTACTAAAATATGTTTTTTTGTCATGTGATCATATATTTCACATGAAAACTACTTCCTTTTAGTTTTTCTACCTTTCTCATCTACCTACTTAAGTAAGAGATCATCCATCCAGAAAGGACAAGAACTCTGAACATAAATTTCCAACATACTTAGATAAATTTATACATGAACAAAATATGAGCAACATGAGTTCCTCCCTAGTGGATGCTGTAGGATACTTCTGTGTCATGAGCTGATCAAATTGTTTTCCGTTAAAAAAAAAAAAAGGAGCAAACCCCTCCCAGGTTAAAGAAATCATAACTAAATAAGTGAATAATCTTACATGAAAGTACACTAAGTCAGTGTTTCCATTTACAATAAGATACTTTTAATAGAATACTTTAAAGGCTGTATCAGAGATGTCCAATGAGATTTTGTGTGATCACCATACTTGCCACTTTCTAGAAGTGGAAATTCAAGTCAACTGAACTGGCAGATTGTTGGCAATCAAAAACAGTATGTTTAACTGAAAATGACCTACAGAAAGAAGCAGGAACTTATAGTTTATCAGTTGTAGATTTACTGTGTGCAGCAAGCAAACAGTGTCCAAAATATTTTTTTTCCCTTCTAATTACATTCTTTGGCAAGGCAGATAAGATGTAACACTCTTTCTTAGATGAAATAAAAATTTAATACTTTTTGGCAAAGATAATTAATTCTATTCTGCACACCTCACTCCAGAAAAATAGCATCTGATTAAACACCACCACTTTGAAGGTGTTTTTTTTTTTTCAATTCTAAACTCACTGACATGATGAAACAACTCTATTATTTCTGAATGTCATGTTAAGGTTCAAGTTTTAAATCCTAATCACCTATAAAAGTTCTTACTAAATATTTTCCTCATATTTTCACTTCTTGAAAAACTTAATTTTTACTATGAAGGGAATGATTTCTTTGAAGTCATGCTAAACTAATGAAATTTTAAGTATGTTATTTTAGAAAAGCAATAATTTTCTCTTTTCCCATCAATGCTAAGAAAGTATCTGCAAGCTTAAGTTGTCAAATATACCACAAGTTGCTACTTATGTGATGTATAAATGTTTATATATACGCATATATATTCATATCAGTCATTAGTGTATAAGAAGAATAAACCAAATTGGTCAAGTCCTGTAGAAAGGATAGTGTTTTTTAGGTCTGTGAAATTCCAAAATTTTAGAAAAATTAACAGGTCAAAGTCAATAAATATTATGAATCCATTATGGTGCCACCAATTTTGTAAACAGTAATCAAATTACCATTTCTGTTAAAAAATGAATTATTCTAAATTTATGCATTGTAAATTTATATCATGCTTCATTTACCCATTTAACATAGTAAAAAATAATACATGTGAATTTTAGGACTGATACTGTCTTTTTTTAAATGTTCCATAATAAAAAGATTTTTTAAAAGTACATTTGCATTTGAAAAAAGACACTTAACTGACAAATACAACAAATAATTATTCAACTTTAAAATTATCACTAAGAAACATTTAAACTGCAATATTCAAAAGGCAACTTCCAAAAATGATTACAATTTTAAGACAATTCCATTTGTTTTACCCCATATTTTTACAAGACACAAAGCACAGTTATACCTAACATCTTATTTTATTTTTTGCAATGGTGAACTAGTACCACATTACATAAGAGTATTTCATAGGTTTATTGCAGAAAAATTTCAGTTATTTCCACATAAATGAGTCTGATTATGGTGGTTTCTTTATAAGATAAAATGTGTTCAATGTAACACTTAAGCTTCAAGAATTTTCAGAACATTCAAATGCTTTCTTTTTAAACCATAAGCTATAAAAAAACAATCATTTAATAATACATGGTTAATACAAGTATGTGACAATAAAGGAAAATCAATGGAAATATTAATGATATCCTACAATGCACAGATGTCGCTTCATAAAAGCATGAGAGCCAGAGAAAACTCTAAATGTTCCTTGACAGAAGGAAAAACACCCTGCACTTCAACTTTAAAAATACTATTTCCTTGAAATCAACCCTTCTAAATTTCAAGTCCTCGGAGAAAAGAAAAGACCACCCTGCTCCTGACTACGAACATGGCTAAATATGACCATCACAGAAAATGTAAACTACAGACAGCACTCAGGACTATCTTCACAGTTTCTAAAGAGAACAATGTCAACAAAGAGGGAAGTCTCTAATAGGGTACCCCCACGGTCTGTCTCCAGCCCTACCTTTTATTCAATATTTTTCACAATCTTGGCTGAAAATACAGATGACATGTTTATCATGTGGTTGACATGAAGCAGAGCTAATACACTGGATAACAGAATCAGAAACTAAAAAAGATCCTAAAATTGGATAAAAATGGAATATAAAATGATATTTAAAAGGGAAAAGATAAAGTCCCTACAGCTGAAATGTAAAAAAGGATCAAATACACAAATGTCTAAGCAAGTTTACATGGAAAATCACAGAACAGAAAAACTGTCAGGGTCTGTGATAATGGGGTAATTCCATCTAGCATTTCTTGTGCACATGCCTGCACACATACATACATTTTTTTTTTCAAATTCCTAATAACTTGGGATTCAAAGATGAGCCTGTTTATACTTCTCAGCATTGGAAACATAAGAAGGTTGTTTGTTTCTTTTGTTTCTAAGATAGATCACAAACTCAGTATGACTCAAAAGCATGATGTGGCAACTAAAAAGGTTAATGTAAAACTTCAGACAAAAAAAGGGAGGTGACATAGCCTTACTGTATCAGACCACATCTGGATTGTTCTGCTTCGATAGAAAAGGCAATGACAAGCTGGAGCATGTCCAAAGAAAAGCAACCACGTTAAAAGGATTTGAAACTATGTCATATAGGCTCAGGTAAAGGAAATAGGGATATTTAGCCTAGAGAAGATAAGATTTAGGAAGGACAAGATAGTTGTTTTTTAAGCACCTGAAGGGCTGTCATGTAAATGACGGATTAGGCTTGTTTTGCTTGGCCCCAGAGGGCAGAGTCAGGAGTAACAGGTGGAAGTGACAGGCAGCAGAGAGATTTTGACTCAATAAGGAAAAAAATATCCTCATTATCTTGGTTGTGCAAAAGTGAAATAAGTTGTCTCAAGAGGTGGGGATCATCCCCCACTGGAAGGCTTCAAGTGGAGACTAGATGAACACTTGTCAGTAATGTTGTCAAGGGGATTCCCATTCAGGTAGGTGATCCAGATTACTTCTAAGGTTCCTTGCAAGGTTGTAATTTAAAAATAGCTAAATTTATATAGAACATATGAAGCAGAAAGAAGAGAAAAGGGAAATGAAAGGCTTCACATTCACTATGGCAGAAAACACATTTTTAAAAAAATTTCACATCTCTATATAGATTAATTTCCTAAATTAATTTAAATCTATTGGAGAAAAATACTAACCAAAAAGACAAACAGAAAAGCTACATGTTACTGAAATTGGAGAAATCAATTTCCAATACTCTTGGAAAGAAAGTTAGGCTGTAGAACTTTATTGGAATAGTGCAAATTTTAGAAAATGTGGTGGCTAATATCATATAGTGACCCTTTAAAATATCCTAGGCCTAACAAAAATATTCATTAAGTCTATAAAGGTTATTGACACCACATATTTATTAACCTAATAAAAAAATCACCACTAGAAAGCATCATTCTCCCATTCATTTCAGACTTGCTCAAGCTACTGGTTTGGTATACACAAGACAGCTATATCATGAAAACCCAAAAAGGAAGAAAGAGTAGGACTGGAGGAGGAAAGAGAATGGTATTGTTGCCATCAATTGTCAATTGATCTTCTAGCAATTAGTCTCTTATAAAGCTGACACTAAACCACTGGAGGATTCAGGAGGTGGACCAAGGGGCAACATACTCAAGTTTGGGGGGGAAAGGGGAAGAGACATCAAGCATAATTGATAACTTGTTAAGGACCATGTTTCTATATACATATTGCAATTGTCACTGATTAATTGACCTAGCAATTTCCTACTTTTTTAGAATTTAAGAAGCATTTAGAAAGCTGCAATTTTTTTCCAGTTATGGGAGAAGCTGGAGTAGGCATCACATAGGCTTCCTTTACGCATACTACCAACATTTTCCTTGAAAAGTCTGGCAGGACTACAGATGGAAATAATTTATCTACTTTCTTTGCTAGAGCAGAGCATATGTGATTGGTAGAGAATCTTATCCATCATGAAAAAAACTTGAGCACAAAGACAGACTAAGTGTCAAAAGATACAAAGGGCAGAGGTCATACCAATAAGCTGGAAGGTTTTTGAAGGACTGCAGCTGTTAATGTACGGCTATTTTATGCAAAAGAGAAATGATAGGGAATAATAGTTCAAATTTCAATCATGCTCAGTGAAGCAAGAAGACTAATGTACAATAAAAATGGAAAACTAAAAGTGAAGGGAGTTGGAACAAAAAGCTTTCTTCAAAATACAGCACATATACTATATAAGAATTACAATAAAAATTAAACATTTTTGCAAAAATATTTCCTTATCACTATTATGCAATAAACAAAATATTTTCTTAATAATTAAAATATACTCATTAATATATACTCACCAGTTAAAAGAGCATTGTACTTATATTCAGAGGAAAATATATCAAATCAGTTAACCTCTCTGGGCCTCAGTTTTCCTAAGTTGCAAAACGTAAAGTAGATAATATCTATTTTTGTCTTCCAGCCCTAAATCTATGATCCAATGATCCTACAATTTATTAATGACATAAGAGTATTGATTCTGAAAGTCATCCTGATTAGCAGAAGTTTAAAATAAGCAGAGTGCAATGGAAATTACCCCCCAGTAATTCATTTGCTATACAAACTTAGGCAAATCAGTTAACTTCCCTGAGTCACATTTTCTCTCCTGTAAAGTATAAAAATTGTACTTGATGAACTCTAAGATTTTTGAGCTCAAAAATTATATAGTTTGGATATTTCAGTATAAATTAAACAAATTACTTAATTTTTAGTAGATATTTTAAAGCTCAGTCCCCAAAACATATCATTTCAATTACAGAGAGATAACACTCGTTCCATCGATAGCCTGTGGTATAACAAGTTCAGTCATCTGTTTCCCTCTACTGATGCAAATCACAATTCCTCTACAACTTATTAGATGGCATTTAAGAATTGCTATGGTAGAAAATTCATCACCCTGTGACCAATCTGGTGATAAGAGGCTTTAATAAATTAAAACTTGTCCCTTTTTGCCAAGCAAAATGTACATTTTAGCTCAGAGAAACTTTTTACCAGATTGAGAAGGGAAGGAAATGAGCATTTCTTAGGCATCTGTTTACAGTAGGGTCACTGTGAGGATCAAATGAGATATTTGCAGGGGGGAAAAGCACTTACTTAGCACAGTGTGACACAGAATAAGTGCTACATAAAGGTCTTACAAATATGATTATCACCCTGGGAGATAGGTGCTACTATTATCCCTATCTTATAATTGAAGAAACTGAGGCACTCAGAATGTAAGTGACTTGAAGACCCAGTACACTCTTCACTGCTCCACCTAGTTGCCACAAATGCTCACAAAATGAGTATAATTTGGGAAATCCAGTCAATCAATAAACATTCATCTACTACGTACAGTGTACGCCAGTAGGGGGGAACCTGTGGCCTTGAGGTCACATGTGGCCCTCTAGCTCCTCAAGTGCAGCCCTTTGAATCCAAACTTCATGAAACAAATCCCCTTAATAAAAAGATCTGTTCCGTAAAACTTGGACTTGATCAAAAGACTGCATCCAAGAACCCAGAAGGCTACATGTGGCTTCGAGGCCACAATTACCCCATCCCCTCCCTATGGAGCTTACAGTCTAGTAGGGAGATGTTATTAATATAGATTTAATACACAGTATTATACAACAAATCTGGCAAAGAGTATAAAAAAAAAAACAAAAACAGGGTTTCATGATCCCTACAAAGGAAGCTCATAAGCAACTCAGGAGGATCAAACTTCTTAGAAGAAAAGACATCAGAATTTCACTTTTAAAGGAAAGTGAGATTTCAAGAAGTGGGAAGAAGAAAGGATAGTCTAGGATTAGGGAGCAAAGAGAACAAAGTGGGGGGAAACTAGGGTTTAAAAGGGAGAAGTCTAGTTTGCCTGGCACATAGAACATATAGAAGGGAGTAACATAAGCTATGGCTGGAAAGAGAGGCTTATGTACCATGTTGTGAGGGTTCACTGACCAGATGGGGAATGTGAATTTTGCTCAACCACTGAAAATTTCTGAGCAAAGCAGTGGCATGAGATCTATGCATAAGAAAGTCTTTTTTTTTTTTCTGACAGTGACATAAAGGAAGAATTTGTGTAGGGAGAGAACTGAAGATGGGAACATCTATAAGGAGGTTATTATATTAGTTCAAGTTCACAATAATGAGAACATTACTAGAGTGATGGCAGTGGGAATACAAGGAGCTTCACAATGTGGCACCATTCTCCTTTTCCAGCCTCATCTCACATTAGTTATTCCTATACATTCTGGATTTCCCAAAGAGTATCCATTTTGAGGATTTTACCAATTAAAAACTAGCCAATAGCACATTATTCAAGTAACAGAGACTACTATAAATATAAGTGAAAACATTAAAAAGCATGAAAAGATAAGAAACCATTGGATATCCCCTCTAATTTTCTTGTTATGAAACTGATCAGCCTAATTTAAGGATATTTATGAGGATTTATAATTGGAGTTAGTGTATTTGGCTTAATTAAATTCAAAAAATTCAACAAATACTTACAAAGCACCAACTAAATATAGAACTAGAGTTAGTAAATAGTCAGCCTTGGAGTTCAGACTGACATACACTGGCTATGATTCTGAGCAAGTCACTTTACCCCTCAGGGATGTCAAACACCTCACCCCTCTCCCCAAGTAAAAATGCAAAAGAACATAAATAATGTTATTATGTGGTTTTCTAAGTCAATATGTTCCTGCCAGGAATTCTTATACATGGATTAGTGGTCGCACTTCTATTAAGAGTTTGACATCACTGATATACTATGACAACAAATGAAAGAGAATGGGCCAATCTGAATTGTTAGAGGTTCTCTTCTAGATGATGTTCCATAGACCACTGAAATTACAGATTCAATCCTGATCTCTGAAGTCCTGGGAATGCAAATATGCAGTAGTGATCTTGTCCTCAAGGAACTTACAATCTCATGGGGGAAGGGGGGGAGGGGGAGTAGGGAGACAGTATTCAAATCCCCAATGAGATCTGTGATCTTGGTGATCTGCATATTGCTTCCAAAATTGAATATAACAATCCATCCATGCTGGCCACTTAGTGTGATTCTTGTCCATGTTCTCCCACAAATTCAAAATGGGGAGTTCACTCAAATTCCTGGGGGAAAAGAGGACCTTCCTTGAGTTATCCTGACAATCCAAGGATAACAATTAAATGAACCCATAGACTGCCCACTTGGTTATCCTTCACTGTCACCATGTGACCAGCTGATTTTTTTTTCATTTTACCTTTCTTCGGAAAGGATAAATAAACAAATAACGATGACACAAAGGAGAGAAAGGTAAATCTGGGAAGGGGAAAAGGAGGGGGAGAAGAATTTATATAGTACCTACTATGTGCCAGACACTGAACTAGGAGCTTTTTGTATATTATCTCATTTGATCCTCACAACAATCCTGAGAGATAGGCACTGTTATTATCATTCCTATTTTACAACTGAGGAAACCGAAGCAAGTGGAGGTTTAGTGACTTGCTTAGTCACATAACTAGTAAATGTCTGAGGTCAGATCTGAATTCAGGTCTTCCAGATTCCAAACCCAGGGTTATTACTATTCACTGCACCAGCAGCAGCCTATGAAAAGAAAAGCATCAGGAAAAGAGAAATTTATATTTCTATAGGACATTCAAACAAAGATCACTTTCATCTGGGGAGATCAAGATAAACTTCACAGATAAGACTGCTAGGTTGTGGGGCAGAAGAAAGTCTATTCCAATCTGAAGGATGGACAGATGGGGGGAAAAAAGCATGACAAGCATAGAATAATCAATTTTCATTGAATGCAGAAAATATGAGAGTACTAAAAGATGAGACTAGAACCAGATTGTAAACTTTTCCAGCAAAAGTCACTATCATAGTCAAATTCACCTCAGATAATTAAATTATAAAAGACTCAGAAGTCATTTTAATAAGTAGGTTCCTCTAGTTTTGTGTCCAATGCTAGACATTTTCTAAGGAGAACTGGAGAACATCCAAGAAAAGACTAAGATGGTGAAAAGTCTCAAAATTATGTCATAAATTAATGAAATAGGGGATATTTAGTCTAGAGAAGAAAGAATTAAGAATGAAAAGTGTAGATGTTTTCAAATATTTTCAATATTCTATGACCTATATGTACAAAAATATAGCAACTCTTTTTGTGGTGGCAAAGAACTGAAAACTGAGGGAATGCCCATCAACTGAGGAATAGATGAACAAGTTACAATATATGACTCTGATGGAATACTATTGTGCTAAAAGAAATGACAAACAGGATGCTCTCAGAAAAAGCTGGGAAGATTTATATGAACTGATGCAAAATGAAGTGAGCAGAACCAAGAGAACATTGTACACAGTAACAACAATATTGTATGATGATCAACTATGAATGCTATTTATTGTCTGCAATACAATGATTTAAGTTTCAAACCACTCATGATGAAAAATGCTATCTACCTTCAGACAGAGAACTGATGGGAGTCTGAATGCAGATTGAAACATACTTTCTTTTTTACTTTATTATTTTGGGGAGTTTTGAGTCTGCATTTTCTTTTGCAACATGGTTAATATGGAAATATTTTGCATGACTGCATATGTATCATCAATATTAAATTGCTTGCCTTCTCTTGAAGGGTGGAGGGGAGGTAGAGATAGAATCTGGAACTCAAAATTTTTAAAAACAAATGTTTAAAATGTTTGTTTACATGGAATTGAGAAAAATAAAATAAAAATTAAAGGTAAACAAAATAGGTTTCAGTGCAATAAGCTTCCTGTTGTGAATCAATATTTTACACTTCTCAAAATGTGCCTTAAATCACAAGTGAATATGTATCTTCTAAAATACCAACTGAATTCAAAGGCAAATGGGATGAAACCAAACTTCAACTTTTTAATTCACAATAAATGAAGCCCCCCCCCCCATTACCATCACCCTGTAATTGTGTTTTTAAAAATTCTGGTAAATGTGAAGGAATATAATTATTGTTGTTGTTCATGTCCATGGACATGCAATATGGACTAAGAAGTACTACAGGTTTTGTCTTTTGTATCCATAATACCTTCTGCTGTGCCTGGCACATAGTAGGTACTTGATAAATGCTTGTTTAATTTGAATTGTGGATTAATTTGTGGTAAACAAAGTTTAACAAGAATATCACAAAGCCAGGAAAGAATGCCTTCTTATCTACTCTACTACATTCTCTAACACATTCCTTCTATATTAAATCTGAAAACATCTTAAAGAGATCCATTTTCTCAAACTGCCTATCAGAAATCTTGCCTGCACCAGCTGAAGGAAAATGTAACCTTTCTTGAAACACTTTAATCAAACAGTAACAGTCAGAAGAGTTTGGGTGATAGTGATTACCACAGGTGGTAGTATATCTAGATCCCTTTTATAAAGGAATAACCTGCTATAATACAGCATGACATAGTGAATAGAGGCTCTCTATCTGGTCTTGGAGTCAGGAAGACCTGGGTTCAAGTCCTATCTCTAATACAACCTAGCTATGTGAAACCTGAGCAAAGAATTAACTTCCTAGTATTCTACATAATTCTCTATAAATAGCAGAGAAAATTGTTGATGTGCCCTGCTTGACAAAGTGTTTTCTCACCAAAGAATTCCCTATACTAATGAAACAATAAGTCATCTTATCCTCTAGCCTCTTTCCAGGTATAAGAAGGGACCACAGCCTCACATGGAAGTTTTTCAACTCTTATCTTCTCATGTTGTACCTGTAAGGTAGATGATTAACAAAGAATTCTTCTTTCAAGTTATCTCTTTTAAGTAATCATTTTTAAGTGCCGGCTAAGTGCTAGAGATACAAAGACAAAAATGAAACTGTCCCTGCCCTCAAGAAGCTTACATTATACTGGGGGAAATAACACATAAAAAAGCACAAAATAGACAATAAGTGAATCAAAATAGGAGATGGCACTTGAGCTAAGCTTGTGTAGGAATCTGAGGAGGTGGAAATGATAAAGTACATTCCCACGCCCTTTTTAGGAAATCCCACTCAAAAAAAAATCCTGTCATGCTTAGGGACAAACTAAAACACTACAGGACTGAAATGGAACAACACACTGATCATATACAAAATTCCCCACCTATGAAACTAGTCATCTAGCAATTCTACTTGTTTCTCTCTAGAACAGGAAAACTGTGTTCTGTGATGCATTTTATACCTCTGGAGCCAGAGAATAATGGTGAGAGTAATAATACCTCATTTATTTGGAATCACTGGTGAATGACTACAATAATTTTGTGAGATTTTTTTTTTTTTTAAAGAAAAGTGATGCTTAGGGAGAAAAGCTTTGGATATTTGATTATTTCTATTTCTATGGAAATCTAAATTGTATCTTAACTTACCTGACTTTCTCTAAAATCTACATCCAAAGCTCTAGATTATACCACCCTGGACTACAATCTCACATTTCCAAATATCTATGGGACATATGGACATCCCACTGACAACTCAAACTAAATTGATCTTCTTACCCAAAAAGCCTGTCCACCTTTCTCAACTTCTCCATTTCTCTTAATGGTTCGAACTTTACCCAGGCTTGAAATCTCAGAAATAACTTAGACTTTTTCCACCCTTTCACACTCACATCCAATTAAATTCCCAAATTATGTCATGCTATTTCAAAACTACTTCTCACATCAGTCCTACTTCTTTCTAATCCTACTACTACAACAGTAATTCAGATCCACTATTATTTATAGCTTAAACTACTATAATATAACTCCTAACTGGTCTCCCTGCCTCCATCCTGCATATACCCAAAATAATATTCACATCTGACCTAATAATTTCTGTGGAAGTTTCTTAGTCAAGTTCCTTCATAGTCTGGTTCCACCTTTTCAAAGTACTCTCCTATAAATGCTGAGCTAGGAAGACCTAAATTCAAATCTGGTCTCAGACACTTACTAGCTATGTGACCCTAGGCAAGTCACTTAACCCCATTTGCCTCAGTTTCCTCATCTGTAAAAGGGGATCTGTAAAAATAATGGCACCTACCTCCCAGGGCTGTTGTAAGAACAAAATGAGATAATAATTGTAAAGCACTGTGCCTAACACATAGCAAGCATCCTGTAAATGTTAGGCATTATTATTATTAATCCCACTCTTCCCTGATTCTGGCCTGTAGTACCTGAATTTCCCCAACCATCACACACTCACACTGAAATCTTTCTCTTCCCAAGTCCAGTTCAGAAGTCACTGCTAAAGATAATCAAAGAATCTGAATAGTTGGAAGGGATCTCAGTCAAATGGATACCAACTAGTCTAAGGACTTTACAAAATACAAATTATCTATTCTTTATAAAATCCTTTTTGTTGTTCAGTCATTTTTCATTGCATCCAACTCTTCATGACCCCACGTGGAATTTTCTTGGCAAAGATACTGGAATGGTTTGCCATTTCCTCCTCCAGCCCATTTTACAGATGAGGAAAACAGGGTTAAGGAACTTGGCCAGGATCACACAGTTAAATAAGTACTCGTCTGAGGCCAGATTTGAACTCAAGAAGGTGAGTTTTTCTGATTCTAAGCTCAGTACTCTAGAGAAAGGTTATTCACCCTCTACTCAAGGACTTCACTGACTAGGAATTTACTATTCTCCTTTACCCTAGGAATCTTATTATATTTTAGGGAGCTTTGTCATTAAGAAGTTTCAAATATCAGTTTATTTTCCTTTCCTTAGATCCACTGACAAGTGCTTTCCTCTGCATTTTTCCCTTAAATTTATCATTTCCCCTCAAGTGAATATACTGTTGATATACTACTACTCATCTACCTAATCTGTTCCTCTTAAGTCAAATATGTCTTTATACTTCCATACTCTTATAAAACATTCTATGAGACTCAATACTATCTGTAATATCATTTTCTTTAATGTAATAAGTGTGCTCATTCTTTCATGTGCTGGTTTGTAAATAGTCATATCCCTTGACTGATACAGATCGTGCCAAACTCATGGCCCTCCTGGGGAAAGCCGTGCCTGAAACTCTCTAGAACAAGGTGAGCATGTAACAGGGGAATATTTAACAAAATAAATAAAAATACAATATGGACAATGCTAATCTGTGCTTTTCTAAGTCAATATGTGATCAGTCTATGATCATCATTTCTATTCTGGTGATAGTCTCCTATGAAATAATAACCACGGTGGTTGCTGTTCTTAACTATTTTTATCTCTGCTCCCTACAATAAACCCTTTGCCAATTTGATCACTAGATTTTCCTAAAAGACTTCTTAATCAGACCAGTCAGCCTACAAGAGTAGCCTTATTAAATGTAGACCTTCCTTGGTCAAGAGCCTATCATGCTATCATTAAGAAAACCAAGTCTCATTCTGACACCATCTTTTTGGCAAGATATTCACTTTTTATATCCTACTTCTTCTTCCATGGCCTTTACATTGGCAACAATGTAAAGTGATGAAAATACTACCTGTGTCCTTAAGTCCTTCAGTTTGCTGCTTGGAACTTCATTATTCCAGGTTCCTTTTGGCAATATCATTTGCTCCCATATGGATCACCAGTGGTGGGTAGAGCTACTTTACTTTGACAAGCCTCAGGACAGTCTGTGTCACATCCCAAATGAATATCCCAGGAATACAACACACCTCCCAACTGTACATGCCAGGTCGACATATGGCCACTTCCGTACCTATCGCCAGGGAGTCACCTAACACCACGACACAACTCTTATTCCTGGGGCCAATAACAGATGCCCTCACTCTTGGTGGCATCTGTGAATCCCCCTTTTCTTTCAGTGGAGTGTGAGAAGCTGTTTCCTCATCAGGCATTCCAGACCCTTCCTCTGTGGGAAGCACTTCATACCTGTTATATATTGCCAAATACTCAGAGGTCCTTCTTCCCCTCTTCATTCTGGACATTTTCCCACATTCCCACCTCCTGATCTACATGTTTTTTGATAATATCATCTCTGATTAACCACAGACACCCCCTAAAATCTCAGGTCACCATTTTATTCATTCCTTAAACATTTATTAAACCTCTACTGTGTGTAGAGCAGTATTTGAGGAAGAAAAGAAAAAATTTAGATAAGCTATGATCCCTGCCCTCACATAGCTTATAGTCTAGTAAAGGGAAATATAACAAAGAAAATGGCCATACACAATATTAATGGCATGGAAGACACAGAAGTGCTCTATATGTGGGCTAAAGAAAGAAAGGTCATTATCAACTCAGAGTAAAATGACAGGAATAATGAAAAGGTTTCCTAGAGGAGGTGGCATTTAAATTGAACTTTCAAGGTTGAAAAAGAATTTAACAAAGGAAGATGGGGAGGGAAGACATTCTACATGGGGCGAACAACCTGAACAAAGAGAGAGAGGTAGGAAAATATCGAATATGTTCAGAGGAGGTGGGAGGCACTATTTGGCTTCAGCACAGAATACACAGAATAGAATAATATAAAATAAAGCAGGAAAAAGTAGGTTTCATCAGATTATAAAAAACACTCGAATTCCAAGTAAGAGTTTGAATTTGATAAGAGCTTGATAAATGCTTACCAGGCGACTGACTAGTTAGTGGGGAGTCATGGTTAAATCTATACATAAAGATAATTCAGGCAGCTTTTGAAGGATGGATGACAAGTGGCAGAGAATGTTGAAAAAGCCCTAGTAAGAAGTATCTAAAAAGTACTGGAGGATGGTATTAAGGAGGGTAGTGGTATGAGGAAAAGAAAAAAGGGGTTAGAGGTGAGAGACGTTGAGGTGGGAGGAGTCATAGGACTTAGTAAACAAATGGATCTGAAAAGTAAGAAAGATGGAACAGTAAAAAAACAAACAAAAAAACAACTCAAGGTTTTTTGAACAAGGTCTACTAGATACTGACCAATTCTTATACAAAGGATTCTTTTCTAATTCCTCTACAAATAGGATTCTTGAAAGCAAACACTGTGCCATTTTTCATCTTTGTATCTTGAGCACTTCCCACAGTGCCTTATACACTATAGGTATTTTAAAATGTTTTGATTAATTGAACTGAGTGTGCTGAACATATTTTAACCTTGTCTTGGTAACTTGGGATCATGATAAACATTGCTTCTGTAATACAGTAGGACTCTAAGGCTTTTGAGGAAATACAGGGCTATGTGTCCTTACATAATATGGCTCCAATGTAATATGGCCCCAGGCCAAGGTTTGGGGTTTTTTTTACATTATTATTCTAGCCTTTAATTGTCTTTTTGCCTTTATTTCTCCCCTCACTATCAGGCTCAGATGACAGTTGTATAAAGGAATCTACTGACTGGGTAACCAAATAACTAAGGTTATTAAAATCATGTATTTAAAAAAAATAGTAAACAGACTCTGAATGAGATTCTAGACAATGTGCTTAAGTGCTTAAATTTTAGTGCATAGATTTCCTGACATTTATTTTAACTGTTCAAAGACCTTTTACTTTCTTCATGATTCTCAGCCAGGAGGTTGCCAAATAAGTGAACTTCAAATATGAGAGGTCCTACATGATAAATACATATTTATTACTAATTTGGTCACCATTACTTAACTGTTCCAATTAAATTGATGAGTGGGAAAAATTGAGTAACTGTGTTTTCAAGCCATCTTCTCCTTTAAAATAGAGATGAAAGCATGCCAATTGCACAATTATAGATATGACAAAAGTTCTTTTTCAGAAACTCCCTAATTCTACTGATGTCTAAAAAATAACAAATATTTGTAGCAATAGCAACCTGTCTTAAAAGCTAGCAATTATAAATGAATACAATAATGTAAACAACCAAATTTTTAAAATCCACTAACGGGCCACAGAACTCAGACTAATTGCAGCCAATCTTGGTCCCAGATGAAGAGATGATGAAAACATAGTTCCCTCATCTCAGTACTGGGATAAGATTCTTTAGGTATAGAACATTACCACCAGCTGTGTCATGTTGTGGGTCAATTTTGCTTTACTAATTTTTATTTTAAATAAGAGAAGGGTTATTATAGTGGAGGAATAGATCGGGAAATGACAGTGGCATACAAAACAAAAAAACTTTAACTTAAAAAATCAACACTTTAAAAA
The DNA here is from genome assembly GCF_028372415.1 of Notamacropus eugenii. Classification (NCBI taxonomy): domain Eukaryota; kingdom Metazoa; phylum Chordata; class Mammalia; order Diprotodontia; family Macropodidae; genus Notamacropus; species Notamacropus eugenii. The sequence continues at coordinate 279,957,105 of NC_092875.1, read as the reverse complement.
AACATTAGTTAAGAAAAGCATCGATGAGGATTCACTCAGTGTAAATTATTAAGTAATTATCAGTATGCTAAGAAGTGAACATTTACCCTATAGATTATTTGTATTAAGCCAACGGTTTTAGAAACTGTTAGAAATGGTACATTCAGTAGACTTTTAAAACTCCCCTAAATACCTCCGATCATCTCCTGAAAGAAAATGGCCAGAATGTGACCACAGTCTGGAAGAAAGGACCTCCTGCCTGAAGCCTGGCTTCACAATGCTAAAGGAAAGAAAGGGGTAAACTCAAAGGGAGGGTATTAAAACACCTCATCTGATTCTTAAAGGGAAGAGACTGAGAAGGTTTGGGGACTTTTGTTGTTTTTTGTCAAAAGAAGACAAGAAGAAGCATTCCTTCAGTCCAGGACAGTGTCATACTAACACTTTTAACTAGTCATGGAAGAGATTTCTGCAAGCTGTGTTCTCTATTTTTACTGAGGAAAGAGTTCTAGGAGTCCTATCCAATTTTAGGAATTCAAGACATTTACAAAGTACTTACTATGTATAAGTCATTGTAGTAAGTGGTGGGGGAAAAGTATGAAATGGTCCTTGCTCTGAAGGAATTACATACTACATACTAAATGTTACCTTAGATCAAAGCCAAATAAGACAATTAAAACAATTTTTGAAACTATCCTTAGCATATATGTATATGCCCACACACACACAGCACTACCATTTTGGTTAGTCGAAAGACAAATGGAGAAACAAAACTCACTTGGATGGAATTTCTCCATCCAAGTGAGTTTTGTCTGCTACCCCTAACTAAAATTAATCACTGAGAAATATTCTACTGAATATTCTCCATAGTTGCAAATTTTAAGTGAGAGCGGACCTGATTGTTAGAAAAGCCAAAAGCAATTTGAAGTCAGATATGTTGAAATTGAGTCAGTGATCAATCTAGGCAAAACAAGAGATTCTGACTCCAAATCAATGAGGCCAGTTTTCTGTATGGCCCGTAAACTGACTCTATAGATAGTTCCAAGATGTGTTTACAAAACTGTTTTAAGCAATAACACTATTTTCAGAATACCAGCATTGCCTCTCAAAAGAACTACTGCAAAGGGCATAATATGTATCTGGATCTGGATTTATTGACTTAGATTCAAGTCAAAAAACATTTATTAAGCACCTACTATCTACCGTGAATGGTATTTAGTGTTGTGGATACATAAGAAAAAAAAAACAAGGAAAAGACAGTCCTTGCTTTCAAGGTACTTAGAATCTAATGTGGGAGACAACAAGCCAAAAAAAAAAACAACACACAAAACCATAAACAAGCAAGATAAATACAGAGTAAACTGAATATAACCTCAGAAGGAAGCATTAGAGGGACTGAAAAAGGCCCCCTGCCAGAAAGTGGGATTTTAGCTGAGACCTGAAAGAAGCAAAGGAATTCAGGAGTTGGAGAAAACAGAGATTTTTCAGGCATAGAGAACAACCAATGAAAAGGCACAGAGTTAGGAGATGAAGACTTGTGTGAACTACAAAAAGGTCAATAACACCAAATCATAAAGTATGTGAAGGGGAATGCAGCATAAGAAAACTGGGAAGGTAGAAAGGGGCCAAATTACAAGTGGAGGATTTCACATTTAAGGTTGGAGGCAATAAGGAGACACTGGATTTTACTGAATAAAGGGGTGACAAGGTCAGATCTGAACAAGGAAGATCACTCTGACATTTGAGTGGAGAAGGGGCTGGAGTGTGGAAATCCTTGTGGCAGGAATACCAACCAGAATACTACTGTGATGGTCTGAGTGTGAGGCAATAAAAGCCTGAACCAGGGTGGCAGCAGCATCAAAGGGGAGAAGGTAGAAATCACAGGACTTGACAACTAACTGGATATCAGGGAGTGATAGAGAGTAAAGAGTTAAAGCCAACACCTGGGTTGCCAGCCTGAGTGACTGGAAGGTTGGTGGCATCCTCAATAGAAATAGGGAAGTTAGGAAAGAGGTAGATTGGAGGGGAAAGACAATGGGGTTATACAAGATGACTTTAAGGCATCTACAAGATATCTAATTTAAAATGTCCAATAAACATTTGGAGACATGAGACTAGATGTCAGTACAGAAGGAGCAAAGGAAAGCCATGACACTGCCTTGGGTGACACTCAAGGTTGGCAAGAGAAACCTCTTCAAGTTTCATCTAGTAAAGGAGACTGAGATGAGAGGTGAGACAAATGGGAGGAAAGCCAGGAAAGAAACAGTCCTGGGAAAATCAGAAGAGGGTGATCAACTGCAAAAAGGTCAAGAAGGACTGAGGAAAAAAAGTCATTAAATCTGGCAATTAATAGATTACTGATAACTTTGAATCTTGGAATTAGAAAACATCTTCTTGAGTTCAAATCTGGCCTCAGACATTTACTATGTGACCCTGGGCAAATCATTTAACTCTGCTTGCCTCAGTTTCTCACCTGTAAAATGAGCTGTAGAAGGAAATGACAAAGAAAACCTTTTCACTAAGTCTTTTCACTAAGAAAACCCCAAATGAGGTCATGAAGAGTCACACACTACCGAAAAGTGACTAAACAACAATAATCTGCTGAAGAAAATAGGATGGAACGAGACGGTTTGGGTATGTTGAAGGGTTTGCCTCACCCAGGAGAAGGACTACCTCCTCTTCCTGTGACACAGGGGTGAAGAGATCAGGGAGAAAGCATCTGAATGATGTAAGATGAAGATGGAGGGAGAAGAGATTTTTTTTTTTTTGGTGAAATATGAGTGAGGAGAAGGTGGATCATGGGAGGTCTGAGAAGGATGAAAAGGTTTAGAAAAGATGCTATGGTGAGTGGAATAGTAGAATGACTACACAGGTATAAAAGGACTACATTTCACAAAATTTAAGCTTTTATTTCACATTAGCACCACAAAACAACTAAGAATTTAGTTCTCAAGGATAAGTATCAATTGTTAACAGTGACTTGAACATGTAATATGTGCTTAATAAATGTTTGCTGCACAAATACATTCACTCTTTCTGTAAACCTTTTCTGTCCAGGGGCAGTAGCTAGCCCCTGAATACAATGCTTGAACTTCCTCCACCACCCCACCCCCCTTCCCATAATCCTGCATTCCCAATTGCAGTCAAGGGCCAGAAGTCTTATTTGGTTTACCCTTTTTGGGTTGTCTCTGGGCCTGAGGAAGTAGAGGAGAAAGCTAAACTTACTTCATCTTCCTTCTGTGGGACGTCTTTAAACCATCGTCTAAGAAAACACTTTTCTTGCTACAACAACTGTGACCTAGTCTAGTGGCAAGAACACCGGACTTGAGTATGAATCCTGATTATCATTATTAGCAATGTAACCCTTAAGAGTCTAGTGCCTTAACCTTTTTGACACCTCAGTTGTTTTGATGATCAAATGAGAATATGTAATAACTTGGTAACTATAAAATGCTACATAAATGTGAGTTACAGGTGTTTTGGGGTGGGGGGAGGGGACAAAAGGGGAGAAAATTTGGAACCCAAAATTTTGTTAAAATGAATGTTAAAAGTTAAATAAATAAATCAATTTTAAAAAAATTTATGAAATAAAACAAGTATTTCTGTGACGGAGTAGAATGAAAAGAATTGATTTCACATGAGATAGCAATCTATTATGTAAATTTCTTTTTTTCCTTTTTTCTTCCCTCTTCACTTCCCTTCCCCAGAGATAGTTACCATTAGACACAAGTGTGTATCAATAAATAAATACATATAAGCACCATTCTAAAAAAATAAAAATAAATGTGAGTTACTAAGTAACCAGAAGAGACTAACGCATTTGTTTGGAAAGTGATTATTTCCGATGATAAGATACAAAACAGGTAAACAAAAATGAAAGTGGAATATAAGAGGTTAAAAATAAAATTTTAATGAGGATTCTGACTCTTATAAGTCCTTTTATTTCTATGTATTCCATAAAAAATGTAAAGGCATAAAAATCTTCCCTTCTCAATGTTTTGAAACATGAAAGTAAATAAATTTTAGTCTCCCAAAATATTTTTCTTAATCTTGGAACTTTAAGGAAGTGAACACAAAGTTATCATCTGATGGTATGATGCTACGAAGCAGGAAGGAAAAGTTGTCACCTTTGTAGTTTTTCTAGCTCATAATGAAATTCTTTCCTATATGCAAACAATCTAAAAGAAATGTTGATGTGCATTACTCAAATCTATAATGCAGAATTTGAATTACATATAAAGAATATTACATCAAATACCTATTTTCAAATCCTGCCTCTGCCCTTTACTACCTATGAGCTTTAGTAAGTCATGTTCGTTATGGATCTCAATTTCCACCTCCGTAAAATGAGGGAGTTAAACTGGATAATTTCTAAGGTTTCTTTCAGCTTTAAATTCTGTGATTCCAGGAATATATCAATTTAGTCAGATTATTTTATAACCCAAGTGAATCCCTCCCAAACCTCAAAAAGCACAATTAAATGAACCTTTGGCAACGCAACTCAGAGAAGAACACACAGAATCCAAAAGACTTGGTCTATGCTTTTGTGACCTCGGTCAAATTTCAATCCCATTGTACCCCAAGTACTCTTTCTATAAAGTAGATGTAAGAGTACCTGCCCTCCCTAACTAGGATATTGTAATCCAGTAAATTCAGCTGACACATGGAGAATTATTTCTAATTCCATGAAGGAAGTAATACTTTGTATTTGTATAGAACTTACGAATAAAGAATATGTTTCTCAAGTTGAAGAACACACCAGTATTTCTGTGGTGAGAATAAAAGCTCAAAGTACCCTCAGAGATAATCTATCCCAGCCCTGACCTATTACCACCAACACCATTTCATAGCATAAGTAGTTCATGCCCAAAGAGACTTGTATAAGCTCACATAGAAAATTAGTGGCTAAGTCAGGTCTAGAACCAATGCTGATTCCTAATCCAGTGCTCTTTCCCATATGCCATGCTAGTTAATATATCCGCCCAGAAAATGTTATTCTACAATGAAATTATGAAGCTGAATCTCCAATCACATTCCATGACAACAAGCTGATGCTACAAACAGGAGTATGGCAATATTTTTACAAGATCAAAAGAGAAACAAATATTATTTTACTTCTTTAAGTATTTGCCTATAATTATTATCGCAAAACAAAACAAAAACAAAAACTGTGTCCCATGTATCTTTCTTATTAACATTTAATATTTTCGCACAACATCCATTACAAAATTGAACACATTTTTTAACGATGAAAAATCATTTCTATCACAAAGTTTCAATATTCAAGACACTGGGATATAGTGTATCCTATAGGACATAATAATTTAGTAAAGGGGGAAAATACAAACAAATATTTAGAGTGAAAACATAATGAGAAGTACAAAGAAAGTGTTTAGGGAACACAAAAGAGGGAGGGAGGGATTGTGTCCTTGGATAGAGGAAAGGCTACTAAGAAGGCTTCATAGAGAATGTGGCATTTGAGCTACATCTGTGAAAGGAATTAACAGATGCTGGGGAAGAAAGGCATTTCAGGTGGAAAGGATAAGCAAAAACATTTAATCACGAAAATGTATGGAGGTAATTTTATTCAAATACCTTTTCTTAGAAACAGTCTCCCATCTTCTGTAACAGAAAGAACTGTGAGCAAAGTAGATGTTCCTCAACTGGAGAATGACTAAACAAACCATGGTATATTAATTTAATAAAACACTGTTAAGTCATAACAATGAGTATGAAGAATACCGAAAAGCATCAAAGCATTTATATGAACTGATGCAGCATGGAACAGTGGAGGGAATGCTGGACTTAGAACTAGAAGGACCTGGGTTCAAATTCCACCTCAGATAATACTAGCTGTGTAACCCTGGGCAAATCACTTAACCTCTCTAATCCTTAGTTTCCTCATCTCTAAAATGAAGAAGTTAGACTTGATGGCTTCTAAGCTCCTGCCAGCTCTAAATCTAAATACTATGATCCAAAGTGAATTAAGCAGAATTAGGAAAATAACATACAGAATACTATATGGAAATAATAACAACAAAATAAAAATTCTGCATAATTATAATGATGAAGTTTGGTCCTGAAGAAGAGAAATAAGAATGGGATATCAGTTTTTCTTCTTTATAAAGACTGAGGATGACAGGCATGCAGTGTTGCCTGTATGTACTTGGCTGATGTGCTATTCAGCTCTGATAACTGCGTTGGGAGTTTTTTGTTTTTGTTCTTTGTTCTTTCTTTTTTATTCTTTGTTATAAGAAATGTCTCAGGGTGGCTGGGAAATAACAGTGACATATGAGCAAAAAAAAATATTTTTTATAAATATGTATGTTATATATACATATATACACACACACTCACACAGACATATAGTTCACTCACTAAATAAAAAAGGTAGCTGCCAATTGTTTTCCTCTCAAAAGTGGCACTCCATCTCAAAATAGATTTAAAGAGAAGATGGACTATTCAGTCCTGTGATTGTGTTACATATGTCTTGTCTTTCCCATAACACTGAGTATCAGACGTTTTCACATAATGTTATAATCATCCTACTTATGGACTATGAAGTGAATCGGCTGAGCTCTATCTACAGGTGTTATCTATAATACAGGTGAGATCTATCATCCAGAGACAAGTTATTGAATACACAAGTACACTATACCAAGTTCACATACTCTTATATTTGGTTTTAACTTTGTAACTCATCATTGTTACAGAAATGTCACATTGAAGGAAGTTTTTAAGAGTAAATTTTGGAAAATTTCCAGCTTCTAGAATTTAATTCTTACATTACTAGTTTATTAACGAAAGCAAAGTAAAAAAAAAAAATGAGTCAATGTGATACAAGTGGCTATTGATGGTGGTAACAAAAGATTTTATGGGGAGAGGTAAATTTCAGCTATACCATCCCTTACCTTAAAAACAATGAAAAAAGAGAATGATTTCTGTAAATATAATGATTCTTCCACAGGGTAGTTTAAAATAGTTAATTATAATAGTTATAATAGTTAAGTTATACAATTCATGTGATTAGTAATATGTCCACTTTAGCATATTAGTAATATGAATACTTTGCAAAAATTGAAAGATCTTCAGAGATACTATTTCTAAGATTTCTAATTCCTTTTTGAAGTTTATGTTTATGCCTAAATTAAACAATGATCATTGATGGAATCCTGTACACCAAATGTAATGAACCAGAATATTACTTTTCAATGGCACACTTCAGAGAAATAAAACATAGATAACATTTATTGAGACTAATGATATCTATGCAATCTATTCCTCTCTTTAGAAATAAATCTACTGATTGCACAAGTACATTGCACATAGTTTTCCTAACCTGACAGCTGCTTCTTCAGTTAACCCTGGCAAAGAAATTTAGTACTTTCCAAGGTATCTATCCAACTGCTGAGTGTTCAAGCAGTCACAGGCAAGATTATCAGTATCAGCATCTTTCAGTATCCCCACCTACATAATTATCCATTTAAGAAAACAAAACGTCACTAAGAACTCCTATATACTCAAAAATCATGACCTGCATACTTCTAAGCTGCATCAGAAACTTTAAACAAATCATCTAACAACTATATGATTTTACCAAATTGTTCAGTTGATGGTTTTTCCACATAATCAGTATAAGGAATAATAGTATTTCCCTTCTTTTCTCAATACTTAGAGTTAAAGTCATCAAATAAGGAAAGATTTCATTAGCACCTTATACTGACAGAGACCAATATTAATTATTATTTGAATTAACCTCTGAGCCATGGTTTTCATCAGTACTCAGAAAAGACAGGAACAATTTCTAATTACATTCCACCCTCATTATAAGTCACTAGGCTGCAAAGCTGTATCTGATGAGACTGCTACATTTTGCCTTGAAACTACTTTGTACTCCATTATAAATCTTCTCGTTATCACCCACCTAGTAACAGAGAATACACCAGTTTGCACAAAGAGTATTTCCCTGGGATTTATGTTTTTATTGTAAACAAACTGATGGAAGTCTTCTAATCTTAGCAATGACCATAAAGTTGTAGTTAAAGGGCTGATAGTAATGTTTTACTATTTTATGGTTAAGCTGGATTGTTAAAATCATTTAATTTGCTTCATTCATCAACTTGACCACAGTGACAATGGTAATATTAGAAATAATTTTAAAGGACTACTATATTTTTCTGCTTTAAAAAATCCTACTTTAGGCAGTTTATGCTATAATTCAATATATAGTTGAGCCATGGGCTTGGAATGTTTTTCATCCATCATTCAATATTTACTTTGAAGCTATTTTAACTTCTTCCTAGTCTTAGAACACACAGGTCATCTTTAAATCTAAAAGGCTACAGACTAATCATCCATGACACAAATCTTCCTAGCTACAGCACCATAGGATTACTGATCTAATTATGGCATTATATAAATTGTAACACAATGTTTCAGTGGGGTATGAGTGGGGAAAAAAAAGATCTGTGAAATTCAGAAACATATATAAAATGATCTTGAATTCATACATACAATGCTATTCTGATAAATTCAAGATCATCTTGTTCAAATTCATAAGCGCGCACACACACACACATGGTGGGGGGAGGGGGGTACATGGACATTCTAACAGTACCCTACCCTGAAGCCTAGGGTTGGCTCTATGTTCTTAAAAGCTATGCCAAAAGAGTATATATGCTAGTAAAGGCTAAATGGTCCAACTTAATTCTGAGAGGTTCATTTTCAGAAGGATAGCAAGTAAGTAGTGATTTCTGGTGGGGTTACAACAGCAAACTGAAGATTGTCAGATAAGTCCAAGAGAGATTGAGATCTACATCAATGGAGGAAAGACTCAAACCAATGAAATCTATGATTTTTAGAATACTAAGTTACTAAACTCTAGACCAAGAGCCCCACTTGGATTATTGAACTGAATATCACTTGCATGCCTTCAGCATGTGTGCTGCATGATCTTAATCTTTAGCAAAAAATTAAATATTTTACCTAATTAGTTAGCATATATGAGCTATCAAGCCAATAGGGCCTGACCATTCCACTTAAGCTATGGCTGTGTAACTGACTGTAACCAGGTATCATGCTAATAGCCTTGGATCAATTAGTAACTATAATTGAAGCTAAATATATTTAATTGTATAATTAAATGCTTACTTCCATACACATATGGATTTTTGCTCATGTGGCCCACAACTGGAAAACCAAGATGCCCTTGAACTAAAACATACAAAATGTGCAATTGTTATGGTGAACACATGGCCTAAACTCATTCTCCATGAAGTTAGACAAACCACTAGTTATATATTTAATTTCTCTCAGTCCATAAGGTTATATCTCTGAATAGAACATACAAAACTCTTGGCATCTGTTTTATAACATTTTAAGGAACTGTGCCCTGTCCTTTAACTGAAAGATATGACCATTAGAATAATATAATCAGAAAAACCAAAGTATAATGAAGATTGAAATATCATACCTTACATTAGTAAAATGGACTATACACTAGTAAATATACTAGTGAAAAGCACGTTAAAATGTATTTTTTTGTTTAAATCTTATGTAGTACCCACTCCACTGGGATTATCCTTACCACACAAAACTCAAACCCACGCTGGCAAGTTGGGTTCCTGGGAGGTAGATCTCCAGTGGGAT